>NC_134488.1:48707594-48842594 GCF_040206685.1 Ascaphus truei | reverse complement strand
GTCTGTGTCACCATGTGGGGGGAGGGACAGACTCATAGCTCCCTTCTGTTTGTGTCACCCTACGGGGGGAGGGACAGACTCATAGCTCCCTTCTGTCTGTGTCACCCTGCGGGGGGAGGGGCAGTCTCATAGCTCCCTTCTGTCTGTGTCACCATGTGGGGGGAGGGACAGACTCATAGCTCCCTTCTGTCTGTGTCACCCTGCGGGGGGAGGGACAGACTCATAGCTCCCTTCTGTCTGTGTCACCCTGCGGGGGGAGGGACAGACTCATAGGTCCCTTCTGTCTGTGTCACTGTGTCACCCTGCGGGGGGAGGGGCAGTCTCATAGCTCCCTTCTGTCTGTGTCACCCTGCGGGGGGAGGGACAGGCTCATAGCTCTCTTCTGTCTGTATCACCCTGCGGGGGGAGGGACAGACTCATAGCTCCCTTCTGTCTGTGTCACTGTCACCCTGCCGGGGGGAGGGACAGACTCATAGCTCCCTTCTGTCTGTGTCACTGTGTCACCCTGCGGGGGGAGGGGCAGTCTCATAGCTCCCTTCTGTCTGTGTCACTGTGTCACCCTGCGGGGGGAGGGGCAGTCTCATAGGTCCCTTCTATCTGTGTCACTGTGTCACCCTGCGGGGGGAGGGGCAGTCTCATAGCTCCCTTCTGTCTGTGTCACTGTGTCACCCTGCGGGGGGAGGGGCAGTCTCATAGGTCCCTTCTGTCTGTGTCACTGTGTCACCCTGCGGGGGGAGGGGCAGTCTCATAGCTCCCTTCTGTCTGTGTCACCCTGCGGGGGGAGGGACAGGCTCATAGCTCTCTTCTGTCTGTGTCATCCTGCGGGGGGAGGGACACTCATAGCTCCCTTCTGTCTGTGTCACCCTGCGGAGTGAGGGACAGGCTCATAGCTCCCTTCTGTCTGTGTCACCCTGCGGGGGGAGGGTCAGGCTCATAGCTCTCTTCTGTCTGTGTCACTGTGTCACCCTGCGGGTTGAGGGTCAGGCTCATAGCTCTCTTCTGTCTGTGTCACCCTGCGGGGGGAGGGACAGACTCATAGCTCCCTTCTCTGTGTGTCACCCTGAGGGGGGAGGGACAGGCTCATAGCTCCCTTCTCTGTGTGTCACCCTGCGGGGTGAGGGACAGACTCATAGCTCCCTTCTCTGTGTGCCACCCTGCGGGGGGAGGGACAGGCTCATAGCTCCCTTCTCTGTGTGTCACCCTGCGGAGTGAGGGACAGGCTCATAGCTCCCTTCTGTGTGTGTCACTGTGTCATCCTGCGGGGGGAAGGGATAGACGCATAGCTCCTTCTGTCTGTGTCACTCTGCGGGGGGAGGGACAGACTCATAGCTCCCTTCTGTCTGTGTCACCCTGCGGGGGGAGGGACAGACGCATAGCTCCTTCTGTCTGTGTCACTATGTCACTCTGCGGGGGGAGGGACAGACTCATAGCTCCCTTCTGTCTGTGTCACCCTGCAGGGGGGAGGGACAGACTCATAGCTCTCTTCTGTCTGTGTCACCCTGCGGGGGGAGGGATAGACTCATAGCTCCCTTCTGTGTGTCACTGTGTCACCCTGCGGGGGGAGGGACAGTCTCATAGCTCTCTTCAGTCTGTGTCACCCTGCAGGGGGAGGGACAGACTCATAGCTCCCTTCTGTCTGTGTCACTGTGTCACCCTGCGGGGAGAGGGACAGACTCATAGCTCCCTTCTGTCTGTGTCACCCTGCAGGGGGAGGGACAGACTCATAGCTCCCTTCTGTCTGTGTCACTGTGTCACCCTGCGTGGGGAGGGACAGACTCATAGCTCCCTTCTGTCTGTCACCCTGCGGGTGGGAGGGACAGACTCATAGCTCCCTTCTGTCTGAGTCACCCTGCAGGGGGAGGGACAGACTCATAGCTCCCTTCTGTCTGTGTGACTGTGTCACCCTGCGGGCGGAGGGACAGGCTCATAGCTCCCTTCTCTGTGTCACCCTGCGGGGGGAGGGACAGACTCATAGCTCCCTTCTCTGTGTGTCACCCTGCGGGGGGAGGGACAGACTCATAGCTCCCTTCTCTGTGTGTCATCCTGCGGGGGGAGGGACAGACTCATAGCTCTCTTCTGTCTGTGTCACCCTGCAGGGGGAGGGACAGACTCACAGCTCCCTTCTGTCTGTCACCCTGCGGGGGGAAAGACGGACTCATAGCTCTCTTCTGTCTGTCACCCTGCGGGGGGAGGACATACTCATAGCTCCCTTCTGTCTGTGTCACTGTGTCACCCTGCGGGGTGAGGGACAGACTCATAGCTCCATTCTGTTTGTGTCACTGTGTCACCCTGCGGAGTGAGGGACAGGCTCATAGCTCCCTTCTGTGTGTCACTGTGTCACCCTGCGTGCGGGGTGAGGGACAGACTCATAGCTCTCTTCTGTCTGTGTCACCCTGCGGGGGGAGGGACAGACTCATAGCTCCCTTCTGTCTGTCACCCTGCGGGGGGAGGGACAGACTCATAGCTCCCTTCTGTCTGTGTCACTGTGTCACCCTGCAGGGGGAGGGACAGACTCATAGCTCCCTTCTCTCTGTGTCACTTTGTCACCCTGCAGGGGGAGGGACAGGCTCATAGCTCCCTTCTGTCTGTCACTGTGTCACCCTGCGGGGGGAGGGACAGACTCATAGCTCCCTTCTGTCTGTGTCACTGTGTCACCCTGCGGGGGAAGGGACAGACTCATAGCTCCCTTCTGTTTGTGTCACTGTGTCACCCTGCGGAGTAAAGGACAGGCTCATAGCTCCCTTCTGTGTGTTACTGTGTCACCCTGCGGGGGGAGGGACAGACTCATAGCTCTCTTCTGTCTGTGTCACCCTGCAGGGAGAGGGACAGACTCATAGGTCCCTTCTGTCTGTGTCACTGTGTCACCCTGCGGGGGGAGGGACAGGCACATAGGTCCCTTCTCTGTGTGTCACCCTGCGGGGGGAGGGACAGACTCATAGCTCCCTTCTCTGTGTGTCACCCTGCGGGGGGAGGGACAGACTCATAGCTCCCTTCTCTGTGTGTCATCCTGCGGGGGGAGGGACAGACTCATAGCTCTCTTCTGTCTGTGTCACCCTGCAGGGGGAGGGACAGACTCACAGCTCCCTTCTGTCTGTCACCCTGCGGGGGGAAAGACGGACTCATAGCTCTCTTCTGTCTGTCACCCTGCGGGGAGAGGGACATACTCATAGCTCCCTTCTGTCTGTGTCACTGTGTCACCCTGCGGGGGGGGGGGACAGGCTCATAGCTCCCTTCTGTCTGTCACCCTGCGGGGGGGGGGGGGGGGACAGACTCATAGCTCCCTTCTGTCTGTGTCACTGTCACCCTGCGGGGGGAGGGACAGACTCATAGCTCTCTTCTGTCTGTCACCATGCGGGGGGAGGGACAGACTCATAGCTCCCTTCTGTCTGTGTCACTGTGTCACCCTGCGTGGGGAGGGACAGACTCATAGCTCCCTTCTGTGTGTCACTGTGTCACCCTGTGGGGGAGGGACAGACTCATAGCTCTCTTCTGTCTGTGTCACCCTGCAGGGGGGGGGACAGACTCATAGCTCCCTTCTGTCTGTCACCCTGCGGGGGGAGGGACAGACTCATATCTCCCTTCTGTCTGTGTCACCCTGCGGGGGGAGGGGGAGGCTCATAGCTCTCTTCTGTCTGTCACCCTGCGGGGGGAGGGACAGACTTATAGCTCCCTTCTCTCTGTGTCACTTTGTCACCCTGCAGGGGGAGGGACAGGCTCATAGCTCCCTTCTGTCTGTCACTGTGTCACCCTGCGGGGGGAGGGACAGACTCATAGCTCCCTTCTGTCTGTGTCACTGTGTCACCCTGCGGGGGGAGGGACAGACTCATAGCTCCCTTCTGTTTGTGTCACTGTGTCACCCTGCAGGGGGAGGGACAGGCTCATAGCTCCCTTCTGTCTGTCACTGTGTCACCCTGCGGGGGGAGGGACAGACTCATAGCTCCCTTCTGTCTGTGTCACTGTGTCACCCTGCGGGGGGAGGGACAGACTCATAGCTCCCTTCTGTTTGTGTCACTGTGTCACCCTGCGGAGTGAGGGACAGGCTCATAGCTCCCTTCTGTGTGTCACTGTGTCACCCTGCGGGGGGAGGGACAGACTCATAGCTCCCTTCTGTCTGTGTCACTGTATCACCCTGCGGGGGGACAGGCTCATAGCTCCCTTCTGTCTGTCACCCTGCGGGGGGTGGGGACAGACTCATAGCTCCCTTCTGTCTGTGTCACTGTCACTCTGCGGGGGGAGGGAAGGACTCATAGCTCTCTTCTGTCTGTCACCCTGCGGGGGGAGGGACAGACTCATAGCTCCCTTCTGTCTGTGTCACTGTGTCACCCTGCGGGGGGGAGGGACAGACTCATAGCTCCCTTCTGTCTGTGTCACTGTGTCACCCTGCGTGGGGAGGGAGACTCATAGCTCCCTTCTGTTTGTGTCACTGTGTCACCCTGCGGAGTGAGGGACAGGCTCATAGCTCCCTTCTGTCTGTGTCACTGTGTCACCCTGCGGGGAGAGGGACAGACTCATAGCTCCCTTCTGTGTGTCACTGTGTCACCCTGCGGGGGAGGGACAGACTCATAGCTCTCTTCTGTCTGTGTCACCCTGCAGGGGGAGGGACAGACTCATAGCTCCCTTCTGTCTGTCACCCTGCGGGGGGAGGGACAGACTCATATCTCCCTTCTGTCTGTGTCACCCTGCGGGGGGAGGGACAGGCTCATAGCTCCCTTCTGTGTGTCACTGTGTCACCCTGCGGGGGAGGGACAGACTCATAGCTCTCTTCTGTCTGTGTCACCCTGCAGGGGGAGGGACAGACTCATAGCTCCCTTCTGTCTGTCACCCTGCAGGGGGAGGGACAGACTTATAGCTCCCTTCTGTCTGTGTCACTGTGTCACCCTGCGGGGGTAGGGACAGACTTATAACTCCCTTCTGTCTGTGTCACTGTGTCACCCTGCGGGGGGAGGGACAGACTCATAGCTCCCTTGTGTCTGTGTCAGTGTCACCCTGCAGGGAGAGGGACAGACTCATAGCTCCTTCTGTCTGTGTCACCCTGCGGGGAGAGGGATAGACTCATAGCTCCCTTCTGTCTGTGTCAGTGTCACCCTGCGGGGGGAGGGGCAGACTCATAGCGCCCTTCTGTCTGTGTTACTGTGTCACCCTGCGGGGGGAGGGACAGACTCATAGCTCTCTTCTGTCTGTGTCACTGTCACCCTGCGGGGGGAGGGACAGACTCATAGCTCCCTTCTGTCTGTGTCACTGTGTCACCCTGCGGGGGGAGTGACAGACTCATAGTTCCCTTCTGTCTGTCACTGTGTCACCCTGCGGGGGGAGGGACAGACTCATATCTCCCTTCTGTCTGTGTCACCCTGCGGGGGGAGGGACAGGCTCATAGCTCCCTTCTGTGTGTCACTGTGTCACCCTGCGGGGGAGGGACAGACTCATAGCTCTCTTCTGTCTGTGTCACCCTGCAGGGGGAGGGACAGACTCATAGCTCCCTTCTGTCTGTCACCCTGCAGGGGGAGGGACAGACTTATAGCTCCCTTCTGTCTGTGTCACTGTGTCACCCTGCGGGGGTAGGGACAGACTTATAGCTCCCTTCTGTCTGTCACCCTGCGGGGGGAGGGACAGACTCATATCTCCCTTCTGTCTGTGTCACCCTGCGGGGGGAGGGACAGGCTCATAGCTCCCTTCTGTGTGTCACTGTGTCACCCTGCGGGGGAGGGACAGACTCATAGCTCTCTTCTGTCTGTGTCACCCTGCAGGGGGAGGGACAGACTCATAGCTCCCTTCTGTCTGTCACCCTGCAGGGGGAGGGACAGACTTATAGCTCCCTTCTGTCTGTGTCACTGTGTCACCCTGTGGGGGTAGGGACAGACTTATAGCTCCCTTCTGTCTGTGTCACTGTGTCACCCTGCGGGGGGAGGGACAGACTCATAGCTCCCTTGTGTCTGTGTCAGTGTCACCCTGCAGGGAGAGGGACAGACTCATAGCTCCTTCTGTCTGTGTCAACCTGCGGGGAGAGGGATAGACTCATAGCTCCCTTCTGTCTGTGTCAGTGTCACCCTGCGGGGGGAGGGGCAGACTCATAGCGCCCTTCTGTCTGTGTTACTGTCACCCTGCGGGGGGAGGGACAGACTCATAGCTCTCTTCTGTCTGTGTCACTGTCACCCTGCGGGGGGAGGGACAGACTCATAGCTCCCTTCTGTCTGTGTCACTGTGTCACCCTGCGGGGGGAGGGACAGACTCATAGTTCCCTTCTGTCTGTCACTGTGTCACCCTGCGGGGGGAGGGACAGACTCATAGCTCCCTTCTGTCTGTGTCACTGTGTCACCCTGCAGGGGAGGGGCAGACTCATAGCTCCCTTCTGTCTGTGTCACTGTGTCACCCTGCGTGGGGAGGGACAGACTCATAGCTCCCTTCTGTTTGTGTCACCCTGCGGAGTGAGGGACAGGCTCATAGCTCCCTTCTCTGTGTCACCCTGTGGGGGGAGGGACAGACTCATAGCTCCCTTCTGTGTGTCACTGTGTCACCCTGTGGGGGAGGGACAGACTCATAGCTCTCTTCTGTCTGTGTCACCCTGCAGAGGGAGGGGGAGGCTCATAGCTCTCTTCTGTCTGTCACACTGCGGGGGGAGGGGGAGGCTCATAGCTCTCTTCTGTCTGTCACCCTGCGGGGGGAGGGACAGACTTATAGCTCCCTTCTCTCTGTGTCACTTTGTCACCCTGCAGGGGGAGGGACAGACTCATAGCTCCCTTCTCTCTGTGTCACTTTGTCACCCTGCAGGGGGAGGGACAGGCTCATAGCTCCCTTCTGTCTGTCACTGTGTCACCCTGCGGGGGGAGGGACAGACTCATAGCTCCCTTCTGTCTGTGTCACTGTGTCACCCTGCGGGGGGAGGGACAGACTCATAGCTCCCTTCTGTTTGTGTCACTGTGTCACCCTGCGGAGTGAGGGACAGGCTCATAGCTCCCTTCTGTGTGTCACTGTGTCACCCTGCGGGGGGAGGGACAGACTCATAGCTCTCTTCTGTCTGTGTCACTGTGTCACCCTGCGGGGGTGGGGGGGGACAGGCTCATAGCTCCCTTCTGTCTGTCACCCTGCGGGGGGGGGGACAGACTCATAGCTCCCTTCTGTCTGTGTCACTGTCACCCTGCGGGGGGAGGGACAGACTCATAGCTCTCTTCTGTCTGTCACCCTGCGGGGGGAGGGACAGACTCATAGCTCCCTTCTGTCTGTGTCACTGTGTCACCCTGCGGGGGGGAGGGACAGACTCATAGCTCCCTTCTGTCTGTGTCACTGTGTCACCCTGCGTGGGGAGGGACAGACTCATAGCTCCCTTCTGTTTGTGTCACTGTGTCACCCTGCGGAGTGAGGGACAGGCTCATAGCTCCCTTCTGTGTGTCACTGTGTCACCCTGCGGGGGAGGGACAGACTCATAGCTCTCTTCTGTCTGTGTCACCCTGCAGGGGGAGGGACAGACTCATAGCTCCCTTCTGTCTGTCACCCTGCGGGGGGAGGGACAGACTCATATCTCCCTTCTGTCTGTGTCACCCTGCGGGGGGAGGGACAGGCTCATAGCTCTCTTCTGTCTGTCACCCTGCAGGGGGAGGGACAGACTTATAGCTCCCTTCTGTCTGTGTCACTGTGTCACCCTGCGGGGGTAGGGACAGACTTATAGCTCCCTTCTGTCTGTGTCACTGTGTCACCCTGCGGGGGGAGGGACAGACTCATAGCTCCCTTGTGTCTGTGTCAGTGTCACCCTGCAGGGAGAGGGACAGACTCATAGCTCCCTTCTGTCTGTGTCACCCTGCGGGGAGAGGGATAGACTCATAGCTGCCTTCTGTCTGTGTCAGTGTCACCCTGCGGGGGGAGGGGCAGACTCATAGCACCCTTCTGTCTGTGTTACTGTGTCACCCTGCGGGGGGAGGGACAGACTCATAGCTCCCTTCAGTCTGTCTCACCCTGCGGGGGGAGGGACAGACTCATAGCTCCCTTCTGTCTGTGTCACTGTGTCACCCTGCGGGGGGAGTGACAGACTCATAGTTCCCTTCTGTCTGTCACTGTGTCACCCTGCGGGGGGAGGGACAGACTCATAGCTCCCTTCTGTCTGTGTCAGTGTCACCCTGCGGGGAGAGGGACAGACTCATAGCTCCCTTCTGTCTGTGTCACTGTGTCACCCTGCGGGGGGAGGGACAGACTCATAGTTCCCTTCTGTCTGTGTCACTGTATCACCCTGCGGGGGAGGGGCAGACTCATAGCTCCCTTCTGGATGTGTCACTGTGTCACCCTGCAGGGGGAGGGACAGACTCATAGCTCCCTTCTGTCTGTGTCACCCTGCGGGGGGAGGGACAGACTCATAGCTCTCTTCTGTCTGTCACCCTGCGGGGGGAGGGACAGACTCATAGCTCCCTTCTGTCTGTGTCACTGTGTCACCCTGCGGGGGGAGGGACAGACTCATAGTTCCCTTCTGTCTGTGTCACTGTATCACCCTGCGGGGGAGGGGCAGACTCATAGCTCCCTTCTGGATGTGTCACTGTGTCACCCTGCAGGGGGAGGGACAGACTCATAGCTCCCTTCTGTCTGTGTCACCCTGCGGGGGGAGGGACAGACTCATAGCTCTCTTCTGTCTGTCACCCTGCGGGGGGAGGGACAGACTCATAGCTCCCTTCTGTCTGTGTCACTGTGTCACCCTGCGGGGGGAGGGACAGACTCATAGTTCCCTTCTGTCTGTCACTGTGTCACCCTGCGGGGGGAGGGACAGACTCATAGTTCCCTTCTGTCTGTGTCACTGTGTCACCCTGCGGGGGAGGGGCAGACGCATAGCTCCCTTCTGGATGTGTCACTGTGTCACCCTGCGGGGGGAGGGACAGACTATTCTGGAGCCACAGGGTATATACAGGATATAAGTATGGCCAGATAGCTGAACTCATCCCTCTTTAAAAGCACCACAAGTCCTTTAGTATTTTCTTAGCTTTATTGAAGGATTCACATAAATGAAAGGTACTTGTAGATGTTTTGTGTAGGTAGAGAGTGCTTCTCTAAATGGAGGTGCTTGTAGTAAAGAGAAGAAGGTAAAACTAATAGCTTTGCCAGGGGAGGTAAGATAAGTGTACTCACTCAGCCTGCATGGGATGAAAAGGAAGTATGTCATAATTGTCACACAGGAATAGCCTGAGGACCAAACTACCTGTTAATACAGACAGGGGAGAATGGAAAAGTCCATTTTAACTTGGAGGACTAGAGATGTTGCCAGGGCAACCAGCTTCTAGCAGACTGGAGTGAGGAAAGTATCATAAATGTATCAATTCCCACATGCACTGGGAGTTACAGATGCAGGGAAAGCATACAACCAAATATAAAGGGCTAGCAGTCAGAGCTGCAAAGGGAGGGGGGGGGGGGAAAGAAATTAACAATCCAGTTCCAAGACACGCCCGTCTCTTATCTGGAGATACCATTATAACTAAATTATGTGGAACATATGTGAATACATAACAACAATGCATAACATCACATTCACATAACAATGCAATAGCAGACCGGTACCACTGGCTCCAAAGTTCCTTTTGGCAAGGGACGCCAGGTGGGCGCACTGTTGAGGCTAGCTGAGTGCTCCACAATGTCTTTACGAGTCTATAGAACCGTTGATCAGTTCTTCGTTGCTGGGGTCCGTTTTAGACATTAAAAGGATAGTCTCTGTAATGGGCCTTGTAAGGGTTTTCATGGTTTCTTGTTTGGCGACTCTTACTTTGACCTTGCGGATCCTTTCATCTGCGCTTGGGATGGATTTAATGATAAGTCCCACAGGCCACTTGTTTCTTGCAAAAATAGAAGAGATGTCGGCGGTCAATGCGCAAAAAGGAACTCGGCCATAGATAAAAATTGGTTTATCCGTGAGTACAGGAGGGGAGTTTTCAAAAGGCTTCTCATCCAGTCTCCTTACCAGCCCCTGCACAACGGGCCCCCCCCCCTAGGTATTTCAAGTCTGCATTATTGTTGCCTCACTCATACGCATGAAAGCCTCATATGTTTATTGCAGTGGGATCGCTTGTTCATTTCTACTCATTTTAGCATCCGAAGATACTATTTGACCCATATTCAGTCACACTTCTCAGAGCACCGAATATCATGGGGTTTACTCCCCCCACTCTATACACTTGTTTCTTGCCACCTGTCTATCCTTTAACAGAACAACGTCTCCTTTGCGAATGTCTGGTTTGACAGCTTGCCATCTGTGGCGTTCCTGAAGTGTCACAGGAAACTCGCCTCCAGCAGTCCCAAAATGTTTTAGCAAGGCGTTGCACCTGCCGCCACTGGCATTTATACATGTCTTTTGTATTAAAGTCTTCGACTGGGGTACGGGTGTCTCCTACCTTTTGTGTGAGGAGCATTGCTGGTGTCAGAATACTTGGCGATTCTGGATCTGTAGATATAAGGACTAAAGGTCTCGCATTGACATTTGCCGACACCTCGGTCATAAATGTGGTTGGCTCTTCATGGGTGTGAGGATTCGCCATCCTGATGGTCGGAACACACCTCTTCAGCCTTCTACATCTGGCACTCAAGTATTGCGTTCCTACGGCGGTACCACTGCGTGCGCGATCAGCCTGCCCCTCCAGATCCGTTCCCAGTCTCCGCCCCCGCTCTGAAGACGGACATGCGCGGTGCGCGAGTGGCACTCGATCGAGTCGCCACCCCTTGACGTCAGTGACGCATGGAAGACAGGCTTCCCCTGGATCCGCCTCCAGGCTCCGTTCCTGTTCAAATGACGGTGTGCAAGTGGCGCGCGTTCGGATCGCCACCTCCTGACGTTAGTGACGCGAGCGTGACGTAGTTCCGCCTCTAGATCTAATCAGGCTGCACAATAGGGAGCACCTGCGCGACTCAGCAGCCTATCAGCACGTTCTCTCTCGTTCTGCCCCACTTTCCATTGGAGGGAGGTTTCTTAAATACCTACTCAGCCCAGGCTCTCATTGCTGAGCATAACCTAGTGTGCGACGCCATGCCCTGCTGCATCCTGATCTTGTTCCTTCCTTGTCTGCCTTGTCCCTGATCTCCCTGCTGCCTGACCTTGCTTCGTTCTCTGGACTCCACACATCTCCAGCTCTGACCCGGCTGATCTCTACAACCCTGACCTTGGCAAAGTACCCCAACGATCCGCTACTCTCCAATCCAGACCTGGCAAGTATAACGACTACTCTACCTTCCGTACTCCTGACCCAGCTTGCAAGACTAATCTACATCCTAGGCGCGCCCGCGTGGCTGTGGGTTGGCGTTTCTCAATTCCCTACCTCAGCACCGCGGTCGCGCTTCGTTTGCGGTGAGCTACGCGTTACAATGGGTGAGTTGGTCCAAATTAGTTTTTACTATCCTAGAGTCCAGTGTGCGTCGAGCTACTCCAATCATGCGTTCCCATGCTCCACCCATGTGAGAAGAATGAGGAGAGTTGAGTGCCCACGTACGCTCTTGGTCACGCAAGTATTTCTGGATGCTGTTGTCTTTAACATCTTTAGTATTTATTTGTAATTTCATGTATGCTCAGATAAGTCCTCCTGTGAAATGTCTCTGCGACTGTTTCTTTTTAGACATGTGGGAGAACAGTGTTTTTGCCTCTGTAGTTTCACCTACAGGGTGCAACCTTTTGCGGTTGTGCCAGCCGTGGCGGCTGGCTGCTTTGCCACCAAGCATTCTGCAGAGAGGAATGGCTGTACGTCTCAGATGTGCCATTGCTCGCAGGAGGATTCTCCGATTGTTTCTCTTATTTTGGACGATCTCTTTGTCGATCACCTTCAGGAGGTTACTTTCTTCCTTTAGTGGAGTCGACTTATCATCCTTAGTTGTCTGGACAACTGAGCATCCTAGGCCATTGTCACATTCCCCTGATGTGAAGGTGTTTTTGTTGTTCTCAGGGGTATGGCCTTGTCTCTTCTCCTTGCTAGGCCTTCCTGTCACTTGGATGTGGCCAAGACATGGTTTGGAGAGGAATGTGTGTCCACATTCTGTTATCACTGTTCTGCGGGCGTCAACATAGTCTGGTTTGTGCCCTTTGCCGATGCATACATTGCCCACTATCACCCATCCTAAGTCAAGTCTTTGAGCAAATGGGGGGTCCGTTGCGCTGTTTACGGACTTTGTACACCCTCAGAATGTCCCTACCGAGCAGCAAGATCTTGGTGCCTTGTTCTACCAGCGGGATGTGCTTGGCTATTCCCCTGAGGTGTGGATGATGGCGTGCCACGTCTGGTGTGGGAATCTCATCCCTGTTTGCCGCCATGTGGTTGCACTCGATGAGTGTGGGGAGAGCTATCTTCACTCTGCTGTCCACTGAACATATGGTGTAGCCATTTGCTCTCCTCCCTGTTGTCTCAGTTAGTCCTGCACAGGTTCTGAGTGTGAATTGTGAGGCATTGTCTGGTGCATTGAACAAGCTGAAGAATTCCGTCTTCGACAATGATCTGTTGCTTTGATCATCAATGATTGTGTACATCCTAATAGCCCTCTCAGGTTGTCCCTCGGGGTATACTGCGACAAGGCATATTTTGGAACAGGACCTTTGGTCACATCCTTCTCTGCAAACCTCGGTACACTGGGACGTGACAGATGTTGACTTCTCTTCTCCTTCCTCCCCGCCATGCTTTGCCATGGTGGAAGGGTTGTTGAGTTGGTGAAGTGTCAGCGCCTCTGGATGTAGAGATGTTACGTGCTTGTCACTGTTGCATACTGCACATTTGATGGCTTCTTTACAGTCCTTGGCTAGATGGGTTGTGGAAGCGCAGCACCTGAAGCAAACTCCAAACTCTCGGAGTAAGTTTTTGCGTTCCTCTATGGACTTCATCCTGAACCCGTTACACTTAAGTGGGTGTGGCTTCTTCTGTATGGGACATTCCCTGCTTGGGTCCCTTGGTTTCTCGTTTCCAGAGACCGACTGGTCGGGACTTGTTTGAGTCGTGGAGGCCACGTCCGTCCTGTGGACCGAGACAGGTGTTCTAGCGTTACCGTATCTTGCCGTTGGTCTTTCATTCCTCAGGTTGCTTGCGCAGAGTGTAGTTTGCGCACCTAAGATGAAGCTGGGATTATTCCTTGTCCTTGCTACATCGCGGATGAAGCTCAAGAAGAATGATAAGGGAGGGAAGGCGACTTGCTTCTCCCTTTTGTATTTGGACTCTTGCGAAGTCCATCTTTCTTGGAGGTTGTAATAATAATAATAATGATAATAGCATGTTCTTGTATAGCGCTGCTAATTGTACGCAGAGACATTTTGCAGCTTTAGAGCTTACAGTCTATGTTTTTGGTGCCTGAGGCACAGGGAGATAAAGTGACTTGCCCAAGGTCACAAGGAATTGAACCAGGCTCACCTGCAGCAATCTCAGTGTCAGTCAGTGTCTTTACTCACTGAGCCACTCCTTCTCCACCAAAGTTGGTAAGGGTATCTTCTCCATGATGGGTCTCACTTCGCGTGCGGAGTCCAAGACGTTGAGACCTGTTAGGGACTGGTCTGTTCTTTCAGACTCCAGCTCCTGCAGCAGATCCCCGAGTTCTCATAACTTCGAGTCTTTGGCTGTGATTCTGGGAAAGTTGTCGACTCTCTTGAAGAGTGCGTCTTCGACTGCTTCGGGGCTGCCATAGCACTCCTCTAGCCTTTCCCATTCTAAGTCAAGACCCACTTGGGGGTGGTTCACGTTTGCTGCCCTGAGCCTCTTCGCATGTTCTACGGATTCTTTCCCCGGCCATTTGGTTAGTAGGCTGAGTTCTTCCCTCGCGGAGAAGCCCAGACTCTTGATTGCGTCATTGAATGTGGACTTACATATTTTGTAATTCTCAGGACGGTCGTCAAAGTTGGTAAGTCCCGTTTGCACCATGTCACGCCGGATCATGTACTTGCCCATGTCTGTTAGGCCTGATGCGTCGGTGTGTTGGTAGCGTTCTGATATAATTGCTGGGAGGGGCCCTGAGTTCGCCTCTTCCTTGGTGTGGACTTGTGATGACTGCTGGTTAGGATGAGGAGCTGTGTTTCTCCGTGTGGGCGTACCTGGATTGCGAGCCTGTTGTAGTGCATCCGTATGCGCGCTGGCGTGTGGATCACTGTTGCGGCTGTGGCTATCCCAGGTTGCGTGTACCCTTGAAGGAACAACATCTTCTCCACGTGGACCTAGCATGTCTTCGGTATCTGCGATGTCGCCCTCGTCGTGTTGAGATGGTGCGCTGGTGTTTACGCTGAGGAGGCTCCTCACATAGTCTTCAGTGCGTCGTACAGGATCCTCTGCGATTATCCGTTTGTACGGTTGGTCCCCGCCATCCTGTTGAGTGGCTGCTTATAAGACTTCGGCTTCGGCTATGGCGGCGGCTTCCCTCTCTTGATATAGGGCCCATAGTTCCGCGTCAAATTCGGCTTTCCTACGCGTGACGGCGGCATTGGCGGTGGCATTGGCAGCAGCGGTGGCAGTGGCAGCGGCATTGGCGGCGTTCTGCTCCTCCTCTTCTATGCGCGCTCTCTCTGCCCTTAAGGCTGCCTCTTTCCAAGCGCATGCGACCCTTGTCCGTGCGGCTTCTGCGGCGGCTCGCGCTTTGGTAGCATTTGCGCTTGCGCTGGACACATTAGATTGCACTGATTTAGCGGACCTTGAGGAATGCCTGGATGTGCTGGATGTGGTCTCCAGTGTCAGGTCCTTTCTCCTACTCTCGGCTTCTGTGATGGCGGTTCGCACGCGGCTGTCACGCGTCAGGTCAATGTTACTCTGTAAGTCTCTTTCTTGCAGGCTTTCGCCGGTGTTGGCCCTGGTCAGGTAAGTGATGTATGTCTCTGACAGCTCTTGGTAACACGAGTGATCAGTCCTTAATTCAGTTATTCCCTGCTCGAGCTGCTGTGCATACTTGCCAACACTAGCAACGTTGCGTATTCTAAGCGTGTTTTTTCCTAGGCCTTTTCTAACTTGTCGCGGTGCGCGTCAATGTCAGCCTCATATTTTTCGCGGGCCTTTTGTGTCAGTGTGACTGTCCACTTAGGCCTTGCGCCTTCCTGCGCCTCTTGCAGTTGTGCAGCGGTCTCAGTGTCTGAGTGGTCACTCTCCTGCGCTGTGTCTGGTGAGGATCTGAGTTCTGCCATGCTGCAGGTGTGTGTAGGCCTTTAGCCAGTGCGTGTGGCATGCGGTCTGTTACCTGCGTCAGCGATAGATGACTGTCTCAGATGGTGCCGGTTGGTGTCCTGCAGCGGTCAGCTTGGCGGTAGCTGTACTTACAGGTGTCCGGTGGCTCTGACCCGTGTCCTGGCGGGTGTCCGGTGGCGTGACCCTTGATGACCTCGGCCGTGGGGACGTGCGCAGGGGTAGGTGTGATGTTAGTACCTCACCGTAGTCGCGCAGAGGGTGGACTCAGGCAGGATAGGGCAGTGAAAGTTCTGTGTGTGATGCACTGATCTATGTTGCAGTTCTACGCGTTTCGTAGCAACACGGCTACTTCCTCAGGGAAACGCGTAGGACTGTCACTCTGTTGTCAATCCATTCTAGCCTGTGGTCTTCCGGTGAGGTTTCCGTGTGCATTGACACCGGTATCAAGCTCTGGGTGCGCAACGCTCCGTGGAGGAGATCGCGAGACTGCCAGGGACATCATCGACTGGTGCCGTGTGTGCCTGATCGCCGCCGGAGTCCTGCATTGTGCTGCAATTGTGTATTGACATTTTGTACCAGCCATCACTGCTGGCGGTGTGAGGCCAGCCGGACGCTGTGTAAGGGTCTCCCGCCATACTGCGGCGGTGTGAGGCCAGCCGGACGCTGTGTAAGGGTCTCTCGCCATACTGCGGCGGTGTGAGGCCAGCCGGACGCTGTGTAAGGGTCTCCCACCATACTGCGGTGGTGTGAGGCCAGCCGGACGCTGTGTAAGGGTCTCCCGCCATACTGCGGCGGTGTGAGGCCAGCCGGACGCTGTGTAAGGGTCTCCCGCCATACTGCGGCGGTGTGAGGCCAGCCGGACGCTGTGTAAGGGTCTCCCGCCATACTGCGGCGGTGTGAGGCCAGCCGGACGCTGCGTACGGGTCTCCCGCCATACTGCGGCGGTGTGAGGCCAGCCGGACGCTGCGTACGGGTCTCCCGCCATACTGCGGCAGTGTGAGACCAGCCGGACGCTGTGTAAGAGTCTCCCCCCATACTGCGGCGGTGTGAGGCCAGCCGGACGCTGTGTAAGGGTCTCCCGCCATACTGCGGTGGTGTGAGGCCAGCCGGACGCTGTGTACGGTTCTCCCCCCATACTGCGGCGGTGTGAGACCAGCCGGACGCTGTATAAGAGTCTCCCCCCATACTGTGGCGGTGTGAGGCCAGCCGGACGCTGTATAAGAGTCTCCCCCCATACTGCGGCGGTGTGAGGCCAGCCGGACGCTGTGTAAGAGTCTCCCCCCATACTGCGGCGGTGTGAGGCCAGCCGGACGCTGTGTAAGGGTCTCCCGCCATACTGCGGTGGTGTGAGGCCAGCCGGACGCTGTGTACGGTTCTCCCCCCATACTGCGGCGGTGTGAGACCAGCCGGACGCTGTATAAGAGTCTCCCCCCATACTGTGGCGGTGTGAGGCCAGCCGGACGCTGTATAAGAGTCTCCCCCCATACTGCGGCGGTGTGAGGCCAGCCGGACGCTGTGTAAGGGTCTCCCGCCATACTGTGGCGGTGTGAGGCCAGCCGGACGCTGTGTACGGTTCTCCCGCCATACTGCGGCGGTGTGAGGCCAGCCGGACGCTGTGTACGGTTCTCCCGCCATACTGCGGCGGTGTGAGACCAGCCGGACGCTGTGTAAGAGTCTCCCCCCATACTGCGGCGGTGTGAGGCCAGCCGGACGCTGTGTAAGGGTCTCCCGCCATACTGTGGCGGTGTGAGGCCAGCCGGACGCTGTGTACGGTTCTCCCGCCATACTGCGGTGGTGTGAGGCCAGCCGGACGCTGTGTACGGTTCTCCCGCCATACTGCGGCGGTGTGAGGCCAGCCGGACGCTGTGTACGGTTCTCCCGCCATACTGCGGCGGTGTGAGGCCAGCCGGACGCTGTGTAAGGGTCTCCCGCCATACTGCGGCGGTGTGAGGCCAGCCGGACGCTGTGTACGGGTCTCCCGCCATACTGCGGCGGTGTGAGGCCAGCCGGACGCTGTGTAAGGGTCTCCCGCCATACTGCGGCGGTGTGAGGCCAGCCGGACGCTGTGTAAGGGTCTCCCGCCATACTGCGGCGGTGTGAGGCCAGCCGGACGCTGTGTAAGGGTCTCCCACCATACTGCGGCGGTGTGAGGCCAGCCGGACGCTGTGTACGGTTCTCCCCCCATACTGCGGCGGTGTGAGGCCAGCCGGACGCTGTGTAAGGGTCTCCCGCCATACTGCGGCGGTGTGAGGCCAGCCGGACGCTGTGTAAGGGTCTCCCGCCATACTGCGGCGGTGTGAGACCAGCCGGACGCTGTGTAAGGGTCTCCCGCCATACTGCGGCGGTGTGAGGCCAGCCGGACGCTGTGTAAGGGTCTCCCGCCATACTGCGGCGGTGTGAGACCAGCCGGACGCTGTGTAAGGGTCTCCCGCCATACTGCGGCGGTGTGAGACCAGCCGGACGCTGTGTAAGGGTCTCCCGCCATACTGCGGCGATGTGAGGCCAGCCGGACGCTGTGTACGGTTCTCCCCCCATACTGCGGCGGTGTGAGGCCAGCCGGACGCTGTGTACGGGTCTCCCGCCATACTGCGGCGGTGTGAGGCCAGCCGGACGCTGTGTAAGGGTCTCCCGCCATACTGCGGCGGTGTGAGGCCAGCCGGACGCTGTGTAAGGGTCTCCCGCCATACTGCGGCGGTGTGAGGCCAGCCGGACGCTGTGTACGGGTCTCCCCCCATACTGCGGCGGTGTGAGGCCAGCCGGACGCTGTGTAAGGGTCTCCCGCCATACTGCGGCGGTGTGAGGCCAGCCGGACGCTGTGTAAGGGTCTCCCGCCATACTGCGGCGGTGTGAGGCCAGCCGGACGCTGTGTAAGGGTCTCCCGCCATACTGCGGCGGTGTGAGACCAGCCGGACGCTGTGTAAGGGTCTCCCGCCATACTGCGGTGGTGTGAGGCCAGCCGGACGCTGCGTACGGTTCTCCCCCCATACTGCGGCGGTGTGAGACCAGCCGGACGCTGTGTAAGGGTCTCCCGCCATACTGCGGCGGTGTGAGGCCAGCCGGACGCTGTGTAAGGGTCTCCCGCCATACTGCGGCGGTGTGAGACCAGCCGGACGCTGTGTACGGTTCTCCCCCCATACTGCGGCGGTGTGAGACCAGCCGGACGCTGTGTAAGGGTCTCCCGCCATACTGCGGCGGTGTGAGGCCAGCCGGACGCTGTGTACGGTTCTCCCGCCATACTGCGGCGGTGTGAGGCCAGCCGGACGCTGTGTAAGGGTCTCCCGCCATACTGTGGCGGTGTGATTCCTGCCGGACGCTGTGTAAGGGTCTCCCCCCATACTGCGGCGGTGTGAGGCCAGCCGGACGCTGTGTACGGTTCTCCCGCCATACTGCGGCGGTGTGAGGCCAGCCGGACGCTGTGTAAGGGTCTCCCGCCATACTGCGGCGGTGTGAGGCCAGCCGGACGCTGTGTAAGGGTCTCCCCGGCATACTGCGGCGGTGTGAGGCCAGCCGGACGCTGTGTAAGGGTCTCCCGCCATACTGCGGCGGTGTGAGGCCAGCCGGACGCTGTGTAAGGGTCTCCCGCCATACTGCGGCGGTGTGAGGCCAGCCGGACGCTGTGTAAGGGTCTCCCGCCATACTGCGGCGGTGTGAGGCCAGCCGGACGCTGTGTACGGTTCTCCCGCCATACTGCGGCGGTGTGAGACCAGCCGGACGCTGTGTAAGGGTCTCCCGCCATACTGCGGCGGTGTGAGACCAGCCGGACGCTGTGTAAGGGTCTCCCGCCATACTGCGGCGGTGTGAGGCCAGCCGGACGCTGTGTACGGGTCTCCCGCCATACTGCGGCGGTGTGACGCCAGCCGGACGCTGTGTAAGGGTCTCCCCCCATACTGCGGCGGTGTGAGGTCAGCCGGACGCTGTGTAAGGGTCTCCCGCCATACTGCGGCGGTGTGAGGCCAGCCGGACGCTGTGTAAGGGTCTCCCCCCATACTGCGGCGGTGTGACGCCAGCCGGACACTGTGTAAGAGTCTCCCGCCATACTGCGGCGGTGTGAGGCCAGCCGGACACTGTGTAAGGGTCTCCCGCCATACTGCGGCGGTGTGAGGCCAGCCGGACGCTGTGTAAGGGTCTCCCCCCATACTGCGGCGGTGTGACGCCAGCCGGACGCTGTGTAAGGGTCTCCCGCCATACTGCGGCGGTGTGAGGCCAGCCGGACGCTGTGTAAGGGTCTCCCCCCATACTGCGGCGGTGTGACGCCAGCCGGACGCTGTGTAAGGGTCTCCCGCCATACTGCGGCGGTGTGAGGCCAGCCGGACGCTGTGTAAGGGTCTCCCGCCATACTGCGGCGGTGTGAGGCCAGCCGGATGCTGTGTAAGGGTCTCCCGCCATACTGCGGCGGTGTGAGGCCAGCCGGACGCTGTGTAAGGGTCTCCCGCCATACTGCGGCGGTGTGAGGCCAGCCGGACGCTGTGTAAGAGTCTCCCGCCATACTGCGGCGGTGTGAGGCCAGCCGGACGCTGTGTAAGAGTCTCCCGCCATACTGCGGCGGTGTGAGGCCAGCCGGACGCTGTGTAAGAGTCTCCCGCCATACTGCGGCGGTGTGAGGCCAGCCGGACGCTGTGTAAGGGTCTCCCGCCATACTGCGGCGGTGTGAGGCCAGCCGGACGCTGTGTACGGTTCTCCCGCCATACTGCGGCGGTGTGAGGCCAGCCGGACGCTGTGTAAGGGTCTCCCGCCATACTGCGGCGGTGTGAGGCCAGCCGGACGCTGTGTAAGGGTCTCCCCGGCATACTGCGGCGGTGTGAGGCCAGCCGGACGCTGTGTAAGGGTCTCCCGCCATACTGCGGCGGTGTGAGGCCAGCCGGACGCTGTGTAAGGGTCTCCCGCCATACTGCGGCGGTGTGAGGCCAGCCGGACGCTGTGTAAGGGTCTCCCGCCATACTGCGGCGGTGTGAGGCCAGCCGGACGCTGTGTACGGTTCTCCCGCCATACTGCGGCGGTGTGAGACCAGCCGGACGCTGTGTAAGGGTCTCCCGCCATACTGCGGCGGTGTGAGACCAGCCGGACGCTGTGTAAGGGTCTCCCGCCATACTGCGGCGGTGTGAGGCCAGCCGGACGCTGTGTACGGGTCTCCCGCCATACTGCGGCGGTGTGACGCCAGCCGGACGCTGTGTAAGGGTCTCCCCCCATACTGCGGCGGTGTGAGGTCAGCCGGACGCTGTGTAAGGGTCTCCCGCCATACTGCGGCGGTGTGAGGCCAGCCGGACGCTGTGTAAGGGTCTCCCCCCATACTGCGGCGGTGTGACGCCAGCCGGACACTGTGTAAGAGTCTCCCGCCATACTGCGGCGGTGTGAGGCCAGCCGGACACTGTGTAAGGGTCTCCCGCCATACTGCGGCGGTGTGAGGCCAGCCGGACGCTGTGTAAGGGTCTCCCCCCATACTGCGGCGGTGTGACGCCAGCCGGACGCTGTGTAAGGGTCTCCCGCCATACTGCGGCGGTGTGAGGCCAGCCGGACGCTGTGTAAGGGTCTCCCCCCATACTGCGGCGGTGTGACGCCAGCCGGACGCTGTGTAAGGGTCTCCCGCCATACTGCGGCGGTGTGAGGCCAGCCGGACGCTGTGTAAGGGTCTCCCGCCATACTGCGGCGGTGTGAGGCCAGCCGGATGCTGTGTAAGGGTCTCCCGCCATACTGCGGCGGTGTGAGGCCAGCCGGACGCTGTGTAAGGGTCTCCCGCCATACTGCGGCGGTGTGAGGCCAGCCGGACGCTGTGTAAGAGTCTCCCGCCATACTGCGGCGGTGTGAGGCCAGCCGGACGCTGTGTAAGAGTCTCCCGCCATACTGCGGCGGTGTGAGGCCAGCCGGACGCTGTGTAAGAGTCTCCCGCCATACTGCGGCGGTGTGAGGCCAGCCGGACGCTGTGTAAGGGTCTCCCGCCATACTGCGGCGGTGTGAGGCCAGCCGGACGCTGTGTAAGGGTCTCCCCGCCATACTGTGGCGGTGGGATTCCTGCCGGACGCTGTGTAAGAGTCTCCCGCCATACTGCGGCGGTGTGAGACCAGCCGGACGCTGTGTAAGGGTCTCCCGCCATACTGCGGCGGTGTGAGACCAGCCGGACGCTGTGTACGGGTCTCCCGCCATTCTGCGGCGGTGTGAGGCCAGCCGGACGCTGTGTAAGGGTCTCCCGCCATTCTGCGGCGGTGTGAGGCCAGCCGGACGCTGTGTAAGGGTCTCCCGCCATACTGCGGCGGTGTGAGGCCAGCCGGACGCTGTGTACGGGTCTCCCGCCATACTGCGGCGGTGTGAGGCCAGCCGGACGCTGTGTAAGGGTCTCCCCCCATACTGCGGCGGTGTGAGGCCAGCCGGACGCTGTGTACGGGTCTCCCGCCATACTGCGGCGGTGTGAGACCAGCCGGACGCTGTGTACGGGTCTCCCGCCATACTGCGGCGGTGTGAGACCAGCCGGACGCTGTGTAAGGGTCTCCCGCCATACTGCGGCAGTGTGAGGCCAGCCGGACGCTGTGTAAGGGTCTCCCCGCCATACTGCGGCGGTGTGAGGCCAGCCGGACGCTGTGTAAGGGTCTCCCGCCATACTGCGGCGGTGTGAGGCCAGCCGGACGCTGTGTAAGGGTCTCCCGCCATACTGCGGCGGTGTGAGGCCAGCCGGACGCTGTGTAAGGGTCTCCCCCCATACTGCGGCGGTGTGAGGCCAGCCGGACGCTGTGTACGGGTCTCCCGCCATACTGCGGCGGTGTGAGGCCAGCCGGACGCTGTGTAAGGGTCTCCCGCCATACTGCGGCGGTGTGAGGCCAGCCGGACGCTGTGTAAGGGTCTCCCCCCATACTGCGGCGGTGTGAGGCCAGCCGGACGCTGTGTAAGGGTCTCCCGCCATACTGCGGCGGTGTGAGGCCAGCCGGACGCTGTGTAAGGGTCTCCCGCCATACTGCGGCGGTGTGATTCCTGCCGGACGCTGTGTAAGGGTCTCCCCCATACTGCGGCGGTGTGAGGCCAGCCGGACGCTGTGTAAGGGTCTCCCCCATACTGCGGCGGTGTGAGGCCAGCCGGACGCTGTGTAAGGGTCTCCCGCCATACTGCGGCGGTGTGAGGCCAGCCGGACGCTGTGTAAGGGTCTCCCGCCATACTGCGGTGGTGTGAGGCCAGCCGGACGCTGTGTACGGGTCTCCCGCCATACTGCGGCGGTGTGAGGCCAGCCGGACGCTGTGTAAGGGTCTCCCGCCATACTGCGGCGGTGTGAGGCCAGCCGGACGCTGTGTAAGGGTCTCCCCCCATACTGCGGCGGTGTGAGGCCAGCCGGACGCTGTGTACGGGTCTCCCGCCATACTGCGGCGGTGTGAGGCCAGCCGGACGCTGTGTAAGGGTCTCCCCCCATACTGCGGCGGTGTGAGGCCAGCCGGAAGCTGTGTAAGGGTCTCCCCCCATACTGCGGCGGTGTGATTCCTGCCGGACGCTGTGTAAGGGTCTCCCCCCATACTGCGGCGGTGTGATTCCTGCCGGACGCTGTGTAAGGGTCTCCCGCCATACTGCGGCGGTGTGAGGCCAGCCGGACGCTGTGTACGGGTCTCCCGCCATACTGCGGTGGTGTGAGGCCAGCCGGACGCTGTGTAAGGGTCTCCCGCCATACTGCGGCGGTGTGAGGCCAGCCGGACGCTGTGTACGGTTCTCCCCCCATACTGCGGCGGTGTGAGGCCAGCCGGACGCTGTGTAAGGGTCTCCCGCCATACTGCGGCGGTGTGAGACCAGCCGGACGCTGTGTAAGGGTCTCCCGCCATACTGCGGCGGTGTGAGGCCAGCCGGACGCTGTGTAAGGGTCTCCCCGCCATACTGCGGCGGTGTGAGGCCAGCCGGACGCTGTGTAAGGGTCTCCCGCCATACTGCGGCGGTGTGAGGCCAGCCGGACGCTGTGTAAGGGTCTCCCGCCATACTGCGGCGGTGTGAGGCCAGCCGGACGCTGTGTAAGGGTCTCCCCCCATACTGCGGCGGTGTGAGGCCAGCCGGACGCTGTGTACGGTTCTCCCCCCATACTGCGGCGGTGTGAGGCCAGCCGGAAGCTGTGTAAGGGTCTCCCGCCATACTGCGGCGGTGTGAGGCCAGCCGGACGCTGTGTAAGGGTCTCCCGCCATACTGCGGCGGTGTGAGGCCAGCCGGACGCTGTGTACGGTTCTCCCCCCATACTGCGGCGGTGTGAGGCCAGCCGGACGCTGTGTACGGTTCTCCCCCCATACTGCGGCGGTGTGAGGCCAGCCGGATGCTGTGTAAGGGTCTCCCGCCATACTGCGGCGGTGTGAGGCCAGCCGGACGCTGTGTAAGGGTCTCCCGCCATACTGCGGCGGTGTGAGGCCAGCCGGACGCTGTGTAAGGGTCTCCCCCCATACTGCGGCGGTGTGAGGCCAGCCGGACGCTGTGTAAGGGTCTCCCGCCATACTGCGGCGGTGTGATTCCTGCCGGACGCTGTGTAAGGGTCTCCCCCATACTGCGGCGGTGTGAGGCCAGCCGGACGCTGTGTAAGGGTCTCCCCCATACTGCGGCGGTGTGAGGCCAGCCGGACGCTGTGTAAGGGTCTCCCGCCATACTGCGGTGGTGTGAGGCCAGCCGGACGCTGTGTACGGGTCTCCCGCCATACTGCGGCGGTGTGAGGCCAGCCGGACGCTGTGTAAGGGTCTCCCGCCATACTGCGGCGGTGTGAGGCCAGCCGGACGCTGTGTAAGGGTCTCCCCCCATACTGCGGCGGTGTGAGGCCAGCCGGACGCTGTGTACGGGTCTCCCGCCATACTGCGGCGGTGTGAGGCCAGCCGGACGCTGTGTAGGGGTCTCCCCACATACTGCGGCGGTGTGAGGCCAGCCGGACGCTGTGTAAGGGTCTCCCGCCATACTGCGGCGGTGTGAGGCCAGCCGGACGCTGTGTAAGGGTCTCCCGCCATACTGCGGCGGTGTGAGGCCAGCCGGAAGCTGTGTAAGGGTCTCCCGCCATACTGCGGCGGTGTGATTCCTGCCGGACGCTGTGTAAGGGTCTCCCCCCATACTGCGGCGGTGTGAGGCCAGCCGGACGCTGTGTACGGGTCTCCCGCCATACTGCGGTGGTGTGAGGCCAGCCGGACGCTGTGTAAGGGTCTCCCGCCATACTGCGGCGGTGTGAGGCCAGCCGGACGCTGTGTACGGTTCTCCCCCCATACTGCGGCGGTGTGAGGCCAGCCGGACGCTGTGTAAGGGTCTCCCGCCATACTGCGGCGGTGTGAGACCAGCCGGACGCTGTGTAAGGGTCTCCCGCCATACTGCGGCGGTGTGAGGCCAGCCGGACGCTGTGTAAGGGTCTCCCCGCCATACTGCGGCGGTGTGAGGCCAGCCGGACGCTGTGTAAGGGTCTCCCGCCATACTGCGGCGGTGTGAGGCCAGCCGGACGCTGTGTAAGGGTCTCCCGCCATACTGCGGCGGTGTGAGGCCAGCCGGACGCTGTGTAAGGGTCTCCCCCCATACTGCGGCGGTGTGAGGCCAGCCGGAAGCTGTGTAAGGGTCTCCCCCCATACTGCGGCGGTGTGAGGCCAGCCGGACGCTGCGTAAGGGTCTCCCCCCATACTGCGGCGGTGTGAGGCCAGCCGGACGCTGTGTACGGGTCTCCCGCCATACTGCGGCGGTGTGAGGCCAGCCGGACGCTGCGTAAGGGTCTCCCCCCATACTGCGGCGGTGTGAGGCCAGCCGGACGCTGTGTACGGTTCTCCCCCCATACTGCGGCGGTGTGAGGCCAGCCGGAAGCTGTGTAAGGGTCTCCCGCCATACTGCGGCGGTGTGAGGCCAGCCGGACGCTGTGTAAGGGTCTCCCGCCATACTGCGGCGGTGTGAGGCCAGCCGGACGCTGTGTACGGTTCTCCCCCCATACTGCGGCGGTGTGAGGCCAGCCGGATGCTGTGTAAGGGTCTCCCGCCATACTGCGGCGGTGTGAGGCCAGCCGGACGCTGTGTAAGGGTCTCCCGCCATACTGCGGCGGTGTGAGGCCAGCCGGACGCTGTGTAAGGGTCTCCCGCCATACTGCGGCGGTGTGAGGCCAGCCGGACGCTGTGTACGGGTCTCCCGCCATACTGCGGCGGTGTGAGGCCAGCCGGACGCTGCGTAAGGGTCTCCCGCCATACTGCGGCGGTGTGAGACCAGCCGGACGCTGTGT
The DNA here is from genome assembly GCF_040206685.1 of Ascaphus truei. Taxonomy (NCBI): domain Eukaryota; kingdom Metazoa; phylum Chordata; class Amphibia; order Anura; family Ascaphidae; genus Ascaphus; species Ascaphus truei. The sequence goes on along the minus strand of NC_134488.1, from coordinate 48,817,340 downwards.
AAGGGTCTCCCGCCATACTGCGGCGGTGTGAGACCAGCCGACACTGTGTAAGGGTCTCCCGCCATACTGCTGGCAGGACGCACCAGGCCACCTGCATACAGGGATTAGCTGACAATTTGTATTTCAATGTTTTTAAGATAAATAAAGCTCTGACCTTATTTTACTTCCACAAAACCTGCGTTGTCTCTGTGGGGACAGCTGACCGGCTACGCACATAATGAATATTTTATTTATCTATTCTCGCATTCTTGTAGTGTTTGCTTTGGGTCAGTACTACTGATGTCTCGTTGCAGAAGAGCTTACACTCTAGTATATTAATAGTTAGCCTCCTGTAACGTGCTTCAGTAGGACGAGTGCAACCAGGATGAGGATCGGTCAGACAAGGTCACGATGGGCATATATTGTGGTCACATCGGACACAGGAACAGAATAAAACCCACGATTAAGTGTCTCATAGAAGGAATTAGGCTGGTTCTATAGTGCGGGGGGCGCTACGCTCTGCGCGCGCGTCACTATTAGTTGGCTGAGGATAGCCAGCCATTCTATAATGGGGGCGCGCGCGCACGGCAGGGGGCTTGGAGCGGACCGACGAGGGAGAAGATGAGGAAATAAATGATTTCGTGCTGCTACCGGCGCTGTAATGTATGTGTGTGTGTGTGTGTGTGTATGTGTGTATGTGTGTGTGTGTGTGTGTGTGTGTGCGTGCGTGCGTGCGTGCGTGCGTGCGTGTGTGTGTGTATACGTGTCAAAGTTAAATAAAAAATATTTTTATTACATTTTTTTATTTTAAAAATATTATTTAATACATAACTCACAATCTCTACAAACACACACACGCACGCACGCACACACATTACAGCGCCGGTAGCAGCGCGAAATCATTTATCTCCTCATCTTCTCCCTCGTCACACACACACACATACACACACATACACACACACATACATACACATACACACATACACACACACACACACACACACAGTTCCTTCACAGCATACACACGAAAAGCATGCGGCACATGCACGCGTGCACACATGCACGGCCGCACACACACACACACACGAAAAGCATGCGGCACACGCACACGCACGGCCGCACACAGTATAGAACGGCCCTTAGAAGACACTTTTGTAACCCGTGCAAATGATTGGTGGCGAGGCGCTGCCCCGGGGCACGAGGAACACGAGGAGACGCGCGCCGTGAGGAGCAGTGTGTACCTTCCATTGCTTTGCACAATCTCTTTGCAAAGTGACCTGGTGACAGGGATGTGTTGAATGGGTTAAATCTGGATGATCGTCACGTTGTCACCAGACTGCGGTTCCCGTGTCACAAACACTCTGAGCGCTGAGGTTTCGTGCGCACATCCTGGAAACGGTGGGAGCCACTTGCAGCTCTGTGTGTGTGTCTGTGTGTGTGCATTTCCGTGTGTGGGTGTATGTGCGCGTGTAGCTGTGTCTGTGTAGCACCCCTATCTCCCCCCTCCCCAGCAGGAGGGACAGGTGTACAATGAAACGGAGAAATATTACAGTCTCTGTCTCTTTAACCCGGTTTGGGACCTGTGTATAGTGCCGGTGATTGGCTCAGAGGTTCCCTTGTCCTTCTCAGGGCTGAGGATCCGCGCTGGCCCTAGAGTAATAACAGGACAGGGCTGAGGATCCGCGCTGGCCCTAGTGTAATAACAGGACAGGGCGCCAGGAAACTTTTAACTGGTTTATTAATCAGCGACACAGGCATCAACGGGACTGGGTTTCAGCATTCAGAAATAATACCTATCAGCCTCTCTCACCTGCGAGTCACATAGTGGCTCATCTCTTCCCTAGAGCCTCTTGCCCTGCCCAGTCGGAGATCCAGACCTGTGTCCAGAAGTCACTGGCAGTCCGTCCCCGGTCCCTTCTTAGCCCTAAGGATGGAACTGCTCCCTGCACCCGTGCAGATTCTCTGCAGCTTTTCTAGGGACCCCTAATGCTGGGATACTGTCCCTGTGCTGAAACATAATAAAAGTGATCGCCTGCTGTACAGGCCCAGAGACCTCCCTTACAGGCCGGAGACCTCCCTTACAGGCCCAGAGACCTCCCTTACAGGCCGGAGAGCCCAGAAACCTCCCTTACAGGCCAGAGACCTCCCTTACAGGCCGGAGAACCCAGAGACCTCCCTTACAGGCCAGAGACCTCCCTTACAGGCCGGAGAGCCCAGAGACCTCCCTTACAGGCCAGAGACCTCCCTTACAGGCCGGAGAGCCCAGAGACCTCCCTTACAGGCCAGAGACCTCCCTTACAGGCCAGAGACCTCCCTTACAGGCCGGAGACCTCCCTTACAGGCCCAGAGACCTCCCTTACAGGCCGGAGACCTCCCTTACAGGCCCAGAGACCTCACTTACAGGCCCGGAGACCTCCCTTACAGGCCGGAGACCTCCCTTACAGGCCAGAGACCTCCCTTACAGGCCGGAGAGCCCAGAGACCTCCCTTACAGGCCAGAGACCTCCCTTACAGGCCGGAGACCTCCCTTACAGGCCCAGAGACCTCCCTTACAGGACCAGAGACCTCACTTACAGGCCCATAGACCTCCCTTACAGGCCGGAGACCTCCCTTACAGGCCAGAGACCTCCCTTACAGGCCCAGAGACCTCCCTTACAGGCCCAGAGAGCCCAGAGACCTCCCTTACAGGCCGGAGACCTCCCTTACAGACCGGAGACCTCCCTTACAGGCCGGAGACCTCCCTTACAGGCCCAGAGACCTCCCTTACAGGCCCGGAGACCTCCGTTACAGGCCGGAGACCTCCCTTACAGGCCGGAGACTTCCCTTACAGGCCGGAGACCTCCCTTACAGACCGGAGACCTCCCTTACAGGCCAGAGACCTCCCTTACAGGCCGGAGACCTCCCTTACAGGCCGGAGAGCCCGGAGACCTCCCTTACAGGCCGGAGACCTCCCTGGAATCCTCTTAGATGGTGCAGGATTCTCCTGGTGTTACGCGGGGTCTTCCCTGAGGGTGTTGGGATCCTCCCTAAAGTCTGGAGTCAAAATGGTGGATCCCCACTGTATATACCCAGGACGTGGCCAACACTGCCCCAGTATCTGGGCGGATTAATTGTATGAACAGGATCACCTGGCTAGACGTGCATGGATCGTGCCACACATGTCTGAGCATGCCGGGTGAGGATGTAATCCCTGCACTGCCTGCAGCTGCCACGGCTGACATGCAGGGACAAATACAATTCTAGCAGGGTGCTACATGTGCGTGTAGCTGTGTCTGTGTACTTCCGTGTGGATGTATGTGTGCGTGTAGCTGTATCTGTGTATGTCCGTGTCATGGAACAGGTATACCCCTGTCTGCACTTCTGTTTCACCCCCCCCCTTTCCTCGCAGCTCTGCTTGTCAGCTTATTAGTGCCAGCTGTATGTGTTTGGTTCTGCACACAAACACAGTGCTTGTGTGATAAACACAGTGCCATTTCCCCTCTCCCAGCAGCTTGCTGTATTAAAGATGCAACATTATTGCTACATGTTGTAGCTCCCCCAGACACTCCTGTGAGTTGCCATGGCAGCCTCAGCCTTTCTCTAATGGGCTAGTCTGCTTTCTCCCCCTCTGCTCTGCCCACAGATGGTCTGTCCCCAGACTATCTTACTACCCAGCATACATTTCTTCTTCCTTTCCACCATTCCTCTGGACTCGTGAGTACCTCGCTGTAACCCCTGTAATGGTGCTGCAGGATTATCTTTTCACCTCCCTTTACTACTAAGCACACACAGAGATTTAGACCTACACCTCTACACAAGAAACTGTATTTACCTACTTTCTCCAAAATAAAGTAAGAAAAGAAACAGACCTTGTCGTGCTTGGAAAAGAGGGCGAGTTGACACTATCTGAGCTAAGTCATCACCACGTGACCCTCTGGCTTCCAGAATAGTGAAAAGATATCGTGTGCCTTACAGACACTTACAGGAGCTGCTACTCCAGACTCCATGACAATATAGAGCAGCCTCTACAGCAGTACAAGCAAGCAGCTTACACAGCTATACAGAGCAGCCTCTACAGCAGTACAAGCAAGCAGCTTACACAGCTATACAGAGCAGCCTCTACAGCAGTACAAGCAAGCAGCTTACACAGCAAACTGCAGAGCAGCCTTGCAACAAACAGTGCTCCTTACACAAAACCTAACTGCCTTTTTCTCTGTCTGAGTCCACCCCCTGCACAGCCCCATAGTGAGGATCCACCATCTCACCTACCCCCTGTGCACGTCCCCACGGCCAGCGCCATCAAGGGCCACGCCACAGGACACCCGCCAGGACACGGGTCAGAGCCACCGGACACCTGTGAGTACAGCTACCCCTACGCTGCACGCTGCAGGACACCGCTCAGCATCATCTGAGACAGACGCCCATCGCTGACAAGGTAAAAGACCGCACGCCACACGCACCGGCAAAATGCCTACACACACCTACAGCATGGCAGAACTCAGAGCCTCACCAGACATCACGCAGGAAAGCGATCACTCAGACACAGAGACCGCTGCGCATCTGCAACAGGCGCAGGCAGGCGCAAGGCCCAAACGGACAGTCACACTGACACAAAAGACCCGTGAAAAATATGAGACTGACATTGAAACGCACCGCGCTAAATTAGAGTTGGCCTGGGAAACAACCGCACTTGGGGTACACAATGTCGCCGGCGCTGGCAATAATGTGCAACAGCTCGAGCAGGGGATAACTCAATTGAAGGTAGACCGCTCCGGCTACCAAGCGCTGTCACAGGCATACTTCACCTATCTAACAAGAACTAACACGGAAGATAGCATACGAGAGCGCGACCTACAAAAGGCGATCGACCTAGAACGTGATGGCATCGTGCAGGCCGCCATCACGAACGCCCAAAGCGAGAAAAAAGGGCTCCTCCTGGAGACCGCGTCACAGCGCTCAAGCACATCCAGACACTCATCAAGGTCAGCAAGATCAGCGCAATCTAACGCGTCCAGCGCAAGCACAAATGCTACCAAGGTGCGAGCCACCTCCGAGGCCACACGTGACAGGGCCGAATATGGTCGAAGAGAGGCAGCCATAAGGGCAGAAAGAGCGCGCATAGAAGAGGAGGAGCAGAACGCCGCCGCTGCCAATGTCGCTGCCAATGCCGCCGCCGCTGCTACTGCCGCCGCTGCCAATGCCGCCGCCGCTGCTACTGCCGCCGCTGCCAATGCCGCCGCTGCGCGCAAAAAGGCCGAATTAGACGCAGATCTAGAGGCACTCAATGAAGAGAAGATAGCCGCTGCCGCCATAGCCCAAGCCGAAGTCCTAGAAGCAGCTGCGAGACAGGACGGCGGGGAGGTACCGTACAGATGGATAGCCTCAGAGGATCCAGCCCGACACACTGAAGACTACGTAAGGAGCCTCTTCAGCGTAAACACCAGCGCACCATCTCAACACGGAGGGAGTGACACCACAGACACCGAAGACTCGCTAGGACCACGAGGAGAAGACGCTGCTCCGTCAATGGCACATGCTGCCTGGGATAGCCACAGCCGCAACAGTGATCCACACGCCAGAGCGCACACGGATGCACCACAACAGGCTCACAATCCAGGTACACCCACGCGGGAGAAAACAGCCCCTCACACTAGCCAGCAGCCATCACGCGTCCACGCCAAGGAAGAGGCGACCGCACAGACCGTCCCAGCAACTACCTCAGAACGGGACAAACACGCCGATGCCGCAGGTCTGACAGACATAGCCAAGTACATAATCCGGCGTGACCTGGTGCATGCAGGACTCATCAGCTTCGACGACCGCCCTGAAAACTACCGGACGTGGAAGTTCACGTTCAAAGACGCAATCAACAGCTTGGACTTCTCAGCAAGGGAAGAGCTCAACCTGTTAGTCAAGTTCCTGGGGAACGAATCCAGAGAGTACGCAAAAAGACTGCGAGCAGCAAACGCGCATCAACCCCAAGTAGGTCTCGACCTAGTGTGGGAAAGGCTAGAAGAGTCCTACGGCAGCCCCGAAGCAGTCGAGGATTCGCTCTTCAAAAGAGTCGACAGCTTCCCCAAGATCACAAATAAAGACTACTCGAAGTTACGAGATCTTGGAGACCTGCTGCAAGAACTGGAGTTCGCAAGGAAAGACCATTCCTTAATAGGCCTCAACGTCCTAGACTCAGCTCGTGGAGTAAGACCTATCCTGGAGAAGCTACCCTTCAACCTCCAAGAAAAATGGATCTCACAAGGCTCCAAATACAAAAGGGAGAAGCAAGTCGTCTACCCCCCATTCTCCGTTTTCTTGAGCTTCATTCGCGATGCAGCAAGGATGAGGAACGACCCCAGCTTCTTGTTTGGTTCGCAAACCACATACAGTGCAAGCAGCCTGAGGAACGAGAGACCAGCGACGAGATATGGTAACCCCCAAACACCCATCTCGACTCGCAGGACGGACGTGCCTCCCATGACCCAAACTACTCCTGATCAGTCGGTCGCCGGAGACAAGGAACCAAGAGACCCAAACAGGGAATGTCCTATACACAAGAAGCCACACCCACTCAACATGTGCTTTGGGTTCAGGATGAAGTCCCTAGAGGAACGCAAGAGGTTACTTGGAGAATTCGGAGTTTGCTTCAAGTGCTGCGGTTCCACGACTCACCTAGCCAGGGACTGTAAGGAAGAGATCAAATGCACAGTGTGCGAAAGTGACAAGCACGTGACAGCGTTACACCCAGAGGCGATGACTCTCCACCAACTCAAGAACCCATCCTCCGTAGCGGAGCATGGCAGGGAGAAAGAAGGAGAGTCATGGTCCGTCACATCTCAGCGCACTGAGGTTTGCGGAAAAGAAGGTGACAAAATGTCCTGCTCCAAATTTTGCCTTGTCGCAGTGCACCCCCAGGGACAACCTGAGGCCATTCGAATGTACGCAATCCTCGACGACCAGAGCAACCGATCGCTGGTCAGGTCAGAGTTCTTCGACATGTTTAACATACAAGACGGTGCTTCTCCTTACAATCTCAGAACGTGCGTAGGGCGAATGGAGACCACAGGGAGAAGAGTGAATGGCTACACCATATGCTCAATAGACGGCAAAGTGAACATGCCCCTTCCCACACTCATCGAGTGCAACCACATGGCCACAAACAGGGACGAGATTCCCACACCAGACGTGGCACTCCATTACCCCCACCTCAAAGGAATAGCCAACCACATCCGGCCGATAGAACAAGGCGCCAAGATCCTGCTGCTGCTCGGTAGGGACATCATGAGGGTACATAAAGTCCGTAAACAGCATAACGGACCCCACAACGCGCCATACGCCCAAAGACTTGACCTAGGATGGGTGATAGTGGGCAACTCGTGCACCAACAAAGAGCACGGGCAAAACTACGTTGATGCCCGCAGAACAGTGGTGACAGAATGTGGACACACATCTTTATCTGAACCATGTCTTGGCCATCCCCAAGTGACCGAAGGGCCAAGTGAAGAGAAGAGACAAGGTCATACCCCTGAGACCAACAAAATCATCCTCGCATCAGGGAGATGTGACAATGGCCTAGGATGCTCAGCAGTCCAGACAGCTAAGGATGACGAGTCGATTCCACCGAAGGAAGAAAGTAACCTCCCAAAGGTGACCGACAAAGGGATCGTCCAAAAGGCAACGAACGATCAAACAGTCCTCTCGCGAGCAGTGACACGACTAAGATGTACAGTTGCCACGGTTGGAATAGCCGCAAAAGATTGCGCCCCACAGGTGAAGCCACAGTGTCAAAAAGACTGTCCTCTCACACATTTAAAAAGAGACAGCCACAGAGACATTTCGTAAAGGGATTTACCAGGGCAAAAGAGACTGTTCTTCGTTACGTCCAGGGAGACAATAACCTCCCGATGGCAGTCAACAGAGAGACACAGAAGTGTTTCACCAAACGACGAGGAGATGTTCCCGTGCAAGAAAAATGCACCAATGACCTACGGTGCACAGAGTTCCAAACAACAAGAGAAGGCAAACGAACACCATCAAGGGAAGATAGAGGATTCCTGAGACTAACTGTCGAGGAGCTCTCTAAAGACGGACTAGGCAGTTGGGTGACTCCGCTACCATCCCATTCACCAAAAGGACGCTTCCCAAACAATGGAGAACATGCCATCTCTAGGTTCACTTCGCACCTCTGCGACCTACAAAGGGGACCAGAGACCAAAAACAACCTTGTGGCCTTCATCCAAAAGATATTCCTTACCGGCCACGCAAAGCCAGCACCTCTAATGGAGGAAGGTGAAGAATGTCGGTACCTCCAATCACCTGGGGCCTAACACCCTCAGGAACTCGATCAAATCCGGGTAATGTTCAACCCCAGCACTCAGCTTTAGGGAGTCTCTCTGAGAGACGCCCTCTTTACTGGACTAGATTCGACAACCAGTCTTCCAGAAAGAAGTGTTGCTCCGCTTCCGCAAGGAACCAAACACCATCTCCTTCTGCCGAACGCCAGGTGATAGAGCGACAAGCTACCACGACTGGCGCACTTACAAGGGGATGTGCTCTATGGATAAAACTACAGAGACAAAAGGACTGTTTTCTCACAAGGCTAAAAGGAAACAGTGCCAGAGACTCTTACAAAAGACATTGCGTTGCATCAAGCTAACCAAGAGCTGTGCATCCACCCGGCTTCCCTTACTGGAAGGTTGGCCAAAGGACTTTGATGCCAGTGGTACCGGCCGGTATCACCTTGCTATGAGAATATGGACCTTTGCATTGTTATATTATGTTTGCATTGCACATATGTTCCACATAGCCTGTTATATAGTGGTATCTACAGATACCAGACGGGGAGTGTCATGGAACAGGTATACCCCTGTCTGCACTTCTGTTTCACCCCCCCCCCCTTTCCTCGCAGCTCTGCTTGTCAGCTTATTAGTGCCAGCTGTATGTGTTTGGTTCTGCACACAAACACAGTGCCATTTCCCCTCTCCCAGCAGCTTGCTGTATTAAAGATGCAACATTATTGCTACATGTTGTAGCTCCCCCAGACACTCCTGTGAGTTGCCATAGCAGCCCCAGCCTTTCTCTCAAATGGGCTAGTCTGCTTTCTCCCCCTCTGCTCTGCCTACAGATGGTCTGTCCCCAGACTATCTTACTACCCAGCATACATTGCTTCTTGCTTTCCACCATTCCTCTGGACTCGTGAGTACCTTGCTGTAACCCCTGTAATGGTACTGCAGGATTATCTTTTCACCTCCCTTTACAACTAAGCACACACAGAGATTTAGACCTACACTTCTACACAAGAGACTGTTTTTACCTACTTTCTCCAAAATAAAGTAAGAAAAGAAACAGACCTTGTCGTGCTTGGAAAAGAGGGCGAGTTGACACTATCTGAGCTAAGTCATCACCACGTGACCCTCTGGCTTCCAGAATAGTCCGTGTGGATGTATGTGTGCGTGTACCTATGTATGTGTACTTCCGTGTGGATGTATGTGTGCGTGTAGCTGTGTCTGTGTACTTCTGTGTGGGTGTATGTGTGCGTGTAGCTGTGTATGTGTACTTCCGTGTGGATGTATGTGTGCGTGTAGCTGTGTCTGTGTACTTCCGTGTGGATGTATGTGTGCGTGTAGCTGTGTCTGTGTACTTCCGTGTGGATGTATGTGTGCGTGTAGCTGTGTATGTGTACTTCCGTGTGGGTGTCTGTGTGCGTGTAGCTGTGTATGTGTACTTCCGTGTGGATGTCTGTGTGCGTGTAGCTGTGTATGTGTCCTTCCGTGTGGATGTATGTGTGCATGTAGCTGTATCTGTGTACGTCCGTGTGGATGTATGTGTGCGTGTAGCTGTATCTGTGTACGTCCGTGTGGATGTATGTGTGCGTGTATCTGTGTCTGTGTACTTCCGTGTTTGTGTAGCTGTATCTGTGTACGTCCGTGTGGATGTGTGTGTGTAGCTGTGTATGTGTACTTCCGTGTGGATGTATGTGTGCGTGTATCTGTGTCTGTGTACTTCCGTGTGTGTGTAGCTGTATCTGTGTACGTCCGTGTGGATGTGTGTGTGTCGCTGTGTATGTGTACTTCCGTGTGGATGTATGTGTGCGTGTGTCTGTGTACTTCCGTGTGTGTGTAGCTGTATCTGTGTCCTTCCGTGTGGATGTATGTGTGCGTGTAGCTGTATTTGTGTCTGTGTCCTTCCGTGTGAATGTATGTGTGCGTGTAGCTGTATCTGTGTACGTCCGTGTGGATGTATGTGGGCGTGTAGCTGTATCTGTGTACTTCCGTGTGGATGTATGTGTGCGTGTAGCTGTATCTGTATATTTCCGTGTGGATGTATGTGTGCGTGTAGCTGTATTTGTGTCTGTGTCCTTCCGTGTGGATGTGTGTGTGCGTGTAGCTGTATCTGTGTCTGTGTCCTTCCGTGTGGATGTATGTGGGCGTGTAGCTGTATCTTTGTACTTCCGTGTGGATGTATGTGTGCGTGTAGCTGTATCTGTGTACGTCCGTGTGGATGTATGTTGGCGTGTAGCTGTATCTGTGTACTTCCGTGTGGATGTATGTGTGCGTGTAGCTGTATCTGCGTACTTCCGTGTGGATGTATGTGTGCGTGTAGCTGTATCTGTGTACTTCCGTGTGGATGTATGTGTGTGTGTAGCTGTATCTGTGTACTTCCGTGTGGATGTATGTGTGTGTGTAGCTGTCTTTGTGTCTGTGTCCTTCCGTGTGGATGTATGTGTGCGTGTAGCTGTGTCTGTGTACTTCCGTGTGGATGTATGTGTGCATGTAGCTGTATTTGTGTCTGTGTCCTTCCGTGTGGATGTATGTGTGCGTGTAGCTGTGTCTGTGTACTTCCGTGTGGATGTATGTGTGCGTGTAGCTGTGTATGTGTACTTCTGTGTAGATGTATGTGTGCTTGTAGCTGTGTATGTGTACTTCCGTGTGGGTGTCTGTGTGCGTGTAGCTGTGTATGTGTACTTCCGTGTGGATGTCTGTGTGCGTGTAGCTGTGTATGTGTACTTCCGTGTGGATGTATGTGTGCGTGTAGCTGTATCTGTGTACGTCCGTGTGGATGTATGTGTGCGTGTAGCTATGTATGTGTACTTCCGTGTGGATGTATGTGTGCGTGTAGCTGTGTCTGTGTACTTCCGTGTGGGTGTCTGTGTGCGTGTAGCTGTGTCTGTGTACTTCCGTGTGGATGTATGTGTGCGTGTAGCTGTGTATGTGTACTTCCGTGTGGATGTATGTGTGCGTGTAGCTGTGTCTGTGTACTTCCGTGTGGGTGTCTGTGTGCGTGTAGCTGTGTCTGTGTACTTCCGTGTGGATGTATGTGTGCGTATAGCTGTGTATGTGTACTTCCGTGTGGATGTATGTGTGCGTGTAGCTATGTATGTGTCCTTCCGTGTGGATGTATGTGTGCGTGTAGCTGTATCTGTGTACGTCCGTGTGGATGTATGTGTGCGTGTATCTGTGTCTGTGTACTTCCGTGTGTGTGTAGCTGTATCTGTGTACGTCCGTGTGGATGTGTGTGTGTAGCTGTGTATGTGTACTTCCGTGTGTGTGTAGCTGTGTTTGTTTACTTCCGTGTGGATGTATGTGTGCGTGTATCTGTGTCTGTGTACTTCCGTGTGCGTGTAGCTATGTCTGTGTACTTCCGTGTGGGTGTCTGTGTGTGTGTAGCTGTGTCTGTGTACTTCCGTGTGGATGTATGTGTGCGTGTATCTGTGTCTGTGTACTTCCGTGTGCGTGTAGCTGTCTGTGTACTTCCGTGTGGATGTATGTGTGCGTGTGTCTGTGTACTTCCGTGTGTGTGTAGCTGTATCTGTGTCCTTCCGTGTGGATGTATGTGTGCTGATAAGAAACCTTTTCCCAAACTGATACATTAGGGACTTTCAGTTTTATACTCACATACTTCAGTTTTGTCCTTCCGTGTGGATGTATGTGTGCGTGTAGCTGTATCTGTATCTGTGTCCTTCCGTGTGGATGTATGTGTGCGTGTAGCTGTATCTGTGTCTGTGTCCTTCCGTGTGGATGTATGTGTGCGTGTAGCTGTATTTGTGTCTGTGTACTTCCGTGTGGATGTATGTGTGCGTGTAGCTGTGTCTGTGTACTTCCGTGTGGATGTATGTGTGCGTGTAGCTGTGTCTGTGTACTTCCGTGTGGATGTATGTGTGCGTGTAGCTGTGTCTGTGTATGTGTACTTCCGTGTGGATGTCTGTGTGCGTGTAGCTGTGTCTGTGTACTTCCGTGTGGATGTATGTGTGTGTGTAGCTGTGTCTGTGTATGTGTACTTCCGTGTGGATGTAGGTGTGCGTGTAGCTGTGTCTGTGTACTTCCGTGTGGATGTATGTGTGCGTGTAGCTGTGTCTGTGTACTTCCGTGTGGATGTATGTGTGCGTGTAGCTGTGTCTGTGTATGTGTACTTCCGTGTGGATGTCTGTGTGCGTGTAGCTGTGTCTGTGTATGTGTACTTCCGTGTGGATGTAGGTGTGCGTGTAGCTGTGTCTGTGTACTTCCGTGTGGATGTATGTGTGCGTGTAGCTGTGTCTGTGTACTTCCGTGTGGATGTATGTGTGCGTGTAGCTGTGTCTGTGTATGTGTACTTCCGTGTGGATGTCTGTGTGCGTGTAGCTGTGTCTGTGTACTTCCGTGTGGATGTATGCGTGCGTGTAGCTGTGTATGTGTACTTCCGTGTGGATGTAGGTGTGCATGTAGCTGTGTCTGTGTACTTCCGTGTGGATGTAGGTGTGCATGTAGCTGTGTCTGTGTACTTCCGTGTGGATGTATGTGTGCGTGTAGCTGTGTCTGTGTACTTCCGTGTGGATGTATATGTGCGTGTATCTGTGTCTGTGTACTTCCCTGTGGATGTATATGTGCGTGTATCTGTGTCTGTGTACTTCCGTGTGGATGTAGGTGTGCGCGTAGCTGTGTCTGTGTACTTCTGTGTGGATGTATGTGTGCATGTAGCTGTGTCTGTGTACTTCCGTTTGGATGTATGTGTGCGTGTATCTGTGGATGTATGTGTGCGTGTAGCTGTGGATGTATGTGTGCGTGTAGCTGTGGATATATGTGTGCGTGTAGCTGTGGATGTATGTGTGCGTGTAGCTGTGGATGTATGTGTGCGTGTAGCTGTGGATGTATGTGTGCGTGTAGCTGTGGATGTATGTGTGCGTGTAGCTGTGGATGTATGTGTGCGTGTAGCTGTGGATGTATGTGTGCGTGTAGCTGTGGATGTATGTGTGCATGTAGCTGTGGATGTATGTGTGTGTGTAGCTGTGGATGTATGTGTGCGTGTAGCTGTGGATGTATGTGTGCGTGTAGCTGTGGATGTATGTGTGCGTGTAGCTGTGGATGTATGTGTGCGTGTAGCTGTGGATGTATGTGTGCGTGTAGCTGTGGATGTATGTGTGCGTGTAGCTGTGGATGTATGTGTGCGTGTAGCTGTGGATGTATATGTGCGTGTAGCTGTGGATGTATGTGTGCGTGTAGCTGTGGATGTATGTGTGCGTGTAGCTGTGGATGTATGTGTGCGTGTAGCTGTGGATGTATGTGTGCGTGTAGCTGTGGATGTATATGTGCGTGTAGCTGTGGATGTATGTGTGCGTGTAGCTGTGGATGTATATGTGCGTGTAGCTGTGGATGTATATGTGCGTGTAGCTGTGGATGTATGTGTGCGTGTAGCTGTGGATGTATATGTGCGTGTAGCTGTGGATGTATGTATGCGTGTAGCTTAAGGTTGCCAGGTGGCTTGTCCAAAAATACTGGACACAATGGTGAAAGGTGCGACGCGCGAGAATCGTTGGTGGGACGAATGTTATTTATAAATGACCTGAATCTTATGTAATTTTATCTAAATTTCACTCCAAGTATTCACCAATTTGCACTAATTTATATTCTGTTTCGTAAAAATCTGGGGAAGTGTCTTGGGGGTGAGTGGGAGGGAGCGCTCATCCGAGGATTTTTATAGGAAATAGAATATGAAATAGTGCAAATTGGTGAATGCTTGGAGTGAAATTTAGAACAAATGACATAATGGTCAGATCATTTATAAATAACTGATCTGCAGTATACTGTACATGGCGAGCAATACTGCACCCCTCCTCATCCTCTCACCCCCCTCTTCCTCTCACCCCGCTCTTCCTCTCACCCCCCTCTTCCTCTCACCCCTCCCCTCATCCTCTCTCATCCCCCTTCATCCTCTCATCCCCCCTCACTTCATCCTCTCTCATCCCCCCTCCCTTCATCCTCTCTCATCCCCCCTCCCTTCATCCTCTCTCATCCCCCCTCCCATCATCCTCTCATCCCCCCTCCATTCATCCTCTCTCACCCCCCCTCCCTTCATCCTCTCTCATCCCCCCTGCCTTCATCCTCTCTCATCCCCCCTCCCTTCATCCTCTCTCATCCCCCCTGCCTTCATCCTCTCTCATCCCCCCTCCCTTCATCCTCTCTCATCCCCCCTCCCTTCATCCTCTCTCATCCCCCCTCCCATCATCCTCTCATCCCCCCTCCATTCATCCTCTCTCATCCCCCCTCCCTTCATCCTCTCTCATCCCCCCTGCCTTCATCCTCTCTCATCCCCCCTCCCTTCATCCTCTCTCATCCCCCCTGCCTTCATCCTCTCTCATCCCCCCTCCCTTCATCCTCTCTCATCCCCCCTCCCTTCATCCTCTCTCATCCCCCCTCCCTTCATCCTCTCTTATCCCCCCTCCCTTCATCCTCTCTCATCCCCCCTCCCTTCATCCTCTCTCATCCCCCCTCACTTCATCCTATCTCATCCCCCCTCTCTTCATCCTCTCATCCCCCCTCCCTTCATCCTATCTCAACCCCCCTACCTTCATCCTATCTCATCCCCCCTCCCTTCATCCTCTCTCATCCCCCCATCCATTCATCCTCTCTCATCCCCCCATCCATTCATCCTCTCTCATCCCCCCATCCATTCATCCTTTCTCACCCTGTCAGAGGAGACCAGGCATTTACACCTTTTTACCCGGATTATACATTGAGCAAAACAGGTAAATGAAATCAATTGTACATTTATTGTATTGTATGTCTTTATTTATATAGCACTATTAATGTACATAGCGCTTCACAGTAGTAATACATGTGGTAATCACATAAATAACAGATAATATAAATAACAGGTCATGGGAATAAGTGCTTCAGACATAAAAGTAACATTAAGGAAGAGGGGTCCCTGCCCCGAGGAGCTTACAATCTAATTGGTAGGTAGGGAGAACGTACAGAGACAGTAGGAGGGAGTTCTGGTAAGTGCGTGTGCAGGGGGCCAAGCTTCATGTATCATGTGTATAGTATTATCCACAGTATTCACAGGAAAAGGCAGACACACAATGTTACACAAACTACAGAAGAAAAGACACACTTACTGGGAGTCTGGGGGGTGAATACTAGACTTTCCTAGGTGCAGGGGCTTCTTAATCCAAAATCTTACCCTGACTGGGTCCTAACCCAAAATATCCTGGAACTGAAATCAGTCTGCAATGCCAGACGGCCCTCCCCTCCCCTCCCATCCCTCCCCTCCCATCCCTCCCCTCCCCTCCCCTCCCTCCCCTCCCCTCCCCTCCCATCCCTCCCCTCCCATCCCTCCCCTCCCTCCCCTCCCCTCCCTCCCCTCCCCTCCCCTCCCTCCCCTCCCCTCCCTCCCCTCCCCTCCCCTCCCTCCCCTCCCCTCCCCTCCCTCCCCTCCCTCCCCTCCCCTCCCTCCCCTCCCTTCCCTTCCTTCCCTTCCCTCCCCTTCCCTCCCCTTCCCTCCCCTTCCCTCCCCTCCCCTCCCCTCCCTTCCCTCCCCTCCCCTTCCTTCCCTCCCCTCCCTTCCCTCCCCTCCCTTCCCTCCCCTTCCCTCCCCTCCCCTCCCTTCCCTCCCCTCCTCTCCCTTCCCTCCCCCTTCTCCCTTCCCTCCCCTCCCCTCCCTTCCCTCCCCTCCTCTCCCTTCCCTCCCCTTCCCTCCCCTCCCTTTCCTCCCTTCCCTCCCTTCCCTCCCCTCCCTTCCCTCCCCTCCCTCCCCTCCCCTCCCTCCCTTCCCTCCCCTCCCTTCCCTCCCCTCCCTCCCTTCCCTCCCTCCCCTCCCCTCCCCTCCCTCACTCCCTCCCTCACTCCCTCCCCTCCATCCTCCCCCTCCCCTCCCCCTCTCCTCCCCCCTCCCCTCTCCTCCCCCCTCCCCCCTCCCCTCTCCTCCCCCCTCCCCTCTCTCCTCTCCCGCCTCCCCCCTCTCCCCTCTCCCCAGAGGACTGGAATTTACTTGCTGGACTGGGTGCTTAGAATCTACAAATCTGATTGGCTCAGGGGTTTATAATACAGCAGGGCCCCTGGTATACGGCGGCTTCCGTTCCAGAGGCCCGCCGTATAGCGAAAATCGCCGGAAAGCGGATCCGGCGATTTTCACTTATGCGCAAACCGGCATTTTTGCCGTTCTGCGCATGTGCAACCTATGGTATGCACGCGCAACCTGCGGTCTGCGCATGTGCGCCGGGCGCACCCGCCCGTTCAAGATGGCGGCCCCCTTCTCCATGCCGCCGGATAAGCGGAACGCCGGATAACGGAGCACCGAGAAGCGGGGCCGTGCTGTACTTCTGAGTTTCATTCACAAAACTCTGCAGCCAATCCGGGCGTGGGAGTTTCCTAGCCAGCCAACAGGCTTGGGGGCGTGTTACACGCATGTGTGTGCTGCGAGCCTGCACACGCATGTCCCAGCGCTGAGGTTTGGGGGCATGCTACACACGTGTCCCAACGCTGAGATTTGGGGGCGTGTTACACGCGTGTACCAGCACTGAGATTTGGGGTCGTGTTACACGCGTGTCCCAGTGCTGACGTTTGGGGGCATGTTACACGTGTGTCCTATCGCTGAGATATGAGGGTGTGCTACACGTGTGTCCCAACACTGAGGTTTGGGGGCGTGTTACACATGTGTTCCAGCGCTGAGGTTTGGGGGCGTGTTACAAGTGTGTCCCAGTGCTGAGATTTGGGGGTATGTTACATGTGTGTCCCAGTGCTGAAGTTTGGGGGCGTGTTACACGCGTGTCCCAGCGCTGAGGTTTGGAGGCATGCTACACATGTCCCAACGCTAAGGTTTGGGGGCGTGTTACACGCGTGTGCCAGTGCTGAGGTTTGGGGGCGTGTTACATGTGTGTCCCAGTGCTGAAGTTTGGGGGCATGTACACGTGTGTCCCAGCACTGAGGATTGGGGGCGTGTTACATACATGTCCTAGTGCTGATTTTTATAGGCGAGTTACACACATGTCCCAGTACTGAGGTTTGGGGCGTGCTACACGCGTGTCCCTGTGCTGAGGTTTGGGGGCGTGTAACACGCGTGTCCCAGTGCTGAGGTTTGCGGGCGTGTTACACGCATGTCCCAGTGATGAGGTTTGGTGGCATGTTACACACGTGTCCCAGCGCTGAGGTTTGGGGGCGTGTTACACGCATGTCCCAGTGCTGAGGTTTGGGGGCGTGTTACACGTGTGTCCCAGTGCTGAGGTTTGGGGGCGTGTTACACGCGTTTCCCAGCGCTGAGGTTTGGGGGCGTGTTACATGCGTGTCCCAGTGCTGAGGTTTGGAGGCGTGTAACACACGTGTCCCAGTGCTGAGGTTTGGGGGCGTGTTACACACGTGTCCCAGTGCTGAGGTTTGGGGGTGTGTTACACGCGTGTCCCAGTGCTGAGGTTTGGGGGTGTGTTACACGCGTGTCCCATTGCTGAGGTTTGGGGGCGTGTTACATGTGTGTCCCAGTGCTGAAGTTTGGGAGCATGTACACGTGTGTCCCAGCACTGAGGATTGGGGGCGTGTTACATATACGTGTCCTCATGCTGATTTTTAGAGGCGTGTTACACACACGTCCCAGAGCTGAGGTTTGGGGCGTGCTACACGCGTGTCCCTCTGCTGAGGTTTGGGGGCGTGTTACACGCGTTTCCCAGCGCTGAGGTTTGGGGGCGTGTTACATGCGTGTCCCAGTGCTGAGGTTTGGAGGCGTGTAACACACGTGTCCCAGTGCTGAGGTTTGGGGGCGTGTTACACACGTGTCCCAGTGCTGAGGTTTGGGGCGTGTTACACACGTGTCCCAGTGCTGAGGTTTGGGGGTGTGTTACACGCGTGTCCCATTGCTGAGGTTTGGGGGCGTGTTACATGTGTGTCCCAGTGCTGAAGTTTGGGAGCATGTACACGTGTGTCCCAGCACTGAGGATTGGGGGCGTGTTACATATACGTGTCCTCATGCTGATTTTTAGAGGCGTGTTACACACACGTCCCAGAGCTGAGGTTTGGGGCGTGCTACACGCGTGTCCCTCTGCTGAGATTTGGGGGCGTGCTAAACGCGTGTCCCAGTGATGAGGTTTGCGGCGTGTTACACGCATGTCCCAGTGATGAGGTTTGGGGGCGTGTTACACGCGTGTCCCAGTGCTGAGGTTTGGGGGCATGTTACACGCATGTCCCAGTGCTGAGGTTTGGGGCCGTGTTACACGCATGTCATAATGCTGAGGTTTGGGGGCATGTTACACGTGTGTCCCAGTGCTGAGGTTTGGGGGCGTGTTACATGCGTGTCCCAGTGCTGAGGTTTGGAGGCGTGTAACACACGTGTCCCAGTGCTGAGGTTTGGGGGCGTGTTACACACGTGTCCCAGTGCTGAGGTTTGGGGCGTGTTACACACGTGTCCCAGTGCTGAGGTTTGGGGGTGTGTTACACGCGTGTCCCATTGCTGAGGTTTGGGGGCGTGTTACATGTGTATCCCAGTGCTGAAGTTTGGGAGCATGTACACGTGTGTCCCAGCACTGAGGATTGGGGGCGTGTTACATATACGTGTCCTCATGCTGATTTTTAGAGGCGTGTTACACACACGTCCCAGAGCTGAGGTTTGGGGCGTGCTACACGCGTGTCCCTCTGCTGAGATTTGGGGGCGTGCTAAACGCGTGTCCCAGTGATGAGGTTTGCGGCGTGTTACACGCATGTCCCAGTGATGAGGTTTGGGGGCGTGTTACACGCGTGTCCCAGTGCTGAGGTTTGGGGGCATGTTACACGCATGTCCCAGTGCTGAGGTTTGGGGCCGTGTTACACGCATGTCATAATGCTGAGGTTTGGGGGCATGTTACACGTGTGTCCCAGTGCTGAGGTTTGGGGGCGTGTTACACGCGTGTCCCAGTGCTGAGGTTTGGGGGCGTGTTACATGTGTGTCCCAGTGCTGAAGTTTGGGGGCATGTACACGTGTGTCCCAGCACTGAGGATTGGGGGCGTGTTACATATACGTGTCCTAGTGCTGATTTTTAGAGGCGTGTTACACACATGTCCCAGAGCTGAGGTTTGGGGTGTGCTACACGCGTGTCCCTCTGCTGAGGTTTGGGGGCGTGTTACACGCATGTCCCAGTGCTGAGGTTTGGGGGCGTGTTACACGAGTGTCCCAGTGCTGAGGTTTGGGGGCGTGTTACACGCGTTTCCCAGCGCTGAGGTTTGGGGGCGTGTTACATGCGTGTCCCAGTGCTGAGGTTTGGAGGCGTGTAACACACGTGTCCCAGTGCTGAGGTTTGGGGGCGTGTTACACACGTGTCCCAGTGCTGAGGTTTGGGGGTGTGTTACACGCGTGTCCCATTGCTGAGGTTTGGGGGCGTGTTACATGTGTGTCCCAGTGCTGAAGTTTGGGAGCATGTACACGTGTGTCCCAGCACTGAGGATTGGGGGCGTGTTACATATACGTGTCCTCATGCTGATTTTTAGAGGCGTGTTACACACACGTCCCAGAGCTGAGGTTTGGGGCGTGCTACACGCGTGTCCCAGTGATGAGGTTTGCGGCGTGTTACACGCATGTCCCAGTGATGAGGTTTGGGGGCGTGTTACACGCGTGTCCCAGTGCTGAGGTTTGGGGGCATGTTACACGCATGTCCCAGTGCTGAGGTTTGGGGCCGTGTTACACGCGTGTCATAATGCTGAGGTTTGGGGGCGTGTTACACGCGTGTCCCAGTGCTGAGGTTTGGGGGCGTGTTACACGCGTGTCCCAGTGCTGAGGTTTGGGGGCGTGTTACATGTGTGTCCCAGTGCTGAAGTTTGGGGGCAGACATGAGCAGGTGACAGTTTGTAACGATGAGTCTTCAGAAGTGACAAGAGGAGGAGAGAGAGACCAAGAGACAGAGGGAGACAGTGAGAGAGACATATAGGGAGAGAGAGAGACAGAGAGGGAGACATACAGGGAGACAGAGAGAGACATACAGGGAGACAGTGAGAGAGAGAGAGAGAGAGGGACAGAGAGGGAGAAAGAGTGACTCAGAGGTAGATAAAAAGAGAGAGATAGACAGGGAGAGAGACAGAGGGAGAGAGAAAGAGAGAGAGAGAAGGAAAGCGAGAAAGACATCAAACGGAGAGCAGAGAGATGTGAATAGGAAGAACAGCGAGAGTGCGGGGGAGATAATTAGAATAAAGGAGGTTTAGAGAGAGCCAGAGACAGGCAGAGAGAGAGTGAGGCAGAGAGAGACAGACTGGCAGAGAGAGACAGACTGGCAGAGAGAGACAGACTGGCAGAGAGAGACAGACTGGCAGAGAGAGTGAGAGAGATAGAGAGACAGACTGGCAGAGAGAGTGAGAGAGATAGAGAGACAGACTGGCAGAGAGAGACAGGCTGGCAGAGAGAGACAGAGAGAGAGGGATAGAGAATCTCGCTGTGGAAGATGAAATTCTCGCTGGCGCCTTCTTTTCTGACCCTCGGGCTTTGTGTGGGTGAGTAAGGGGCCGTGTGTGGGTGAGTAAGGGGCCGTGTGTGACTGAGTAAGGGGCCGTGTGTGGGTGAGTAAGGGGCCGTGTGTGGGTGAGTAAGGGGCCGTGTGTGGGTGAGTAAGGGGCCGTGTGTGGGTGAGTAAGGGGCCGTGTGTGGGTGAGTAAGGGGCCGTGTGTGGGTGAGTAAGGGGCCGTGTGTGGGTGAGTAAGGGGCCGTGTGCGGGTGAGTAAGGGCCCGTGTGCGGGTGAGTAAGGGGCCGTGTGTGGGTGAGTAAGGGGCCGTGTGTGGGTGAGTAAGGGGCTGTGTGCGGGTGAGTAAGGGGCCGTGTGTGGGTGAGTAAGGGGCCGTGTGTGGGTGAGTAAGGGGAAGTGTGTGGGTGAGTAAGGGGACGTGTGTGGGTGAGTAAGGGCCCATGTGTGGGTGAGTAAGGGGCCTTGTGTGGGTGAGTAAGGGCCCGTGTGTGGGTGATTAAGGGCCCGTGTGTGGGTGAGTAAGGGCCCGTGTGTGGGTGAGTAAGGGCCCGTGTGTGGGTGAGTAAGGGCCCGTGTGCGGGTGAGTAAGGGGCCGTGTGCGGGTGAGTAAGGGGCCGTGTGCGGGTGAGTAAGGGGCCGTGTGCGGGTGAGTAAGGGGCCGTGTGCGGGTGAGTAAGGGGCCGTGTGCGGGTGAGTAAGGGGCCGTGTGCGGGTGAGTAAGGGAACGTGTGCGGGTGAGTAAGGGGACGTGTGTGGGTGAGTAAGGGCCCGTGTGTGGGTGAGTAAGGGCCCGTGTGTGGGTGAGTAAGGGCCCGTATGTGGGTGAGTAAGGAGCTGTGTGCGGGAGAGTAAGGGCCCGTGTGTGGGTGAGTAAGGGCCCGTGTGTGGGTGTGTAAGGGCCCGTGTGTGGGTGAGTAATGGCCCGTGTGTGGGTGAGTAAGGGCCCGTGTGTGGGTGAGTAAGGGCCCGTGTGTGGGTGAGTAAGGGCCCGTGTGTGGGTGAGTAAGGGCCCGTGTGTGGGTGAGTAAGGGCCCGTGTGTGGGTGAGTAAGGGCCCGTGTGTGGGTGAGTAAGGGGCCTTGTGTGGGTGAGTAAGGGCCCGTGTGTGGGTGAGTAAGGGCCCGTGTGGGTGAGTCCCGGAGAAAATACTAATAAATCAAACGGTTATTATCAGGGGATGAATGTCTCTAAAGAGACCGTTTTAATAGCGGGGTTTTTAAACGTGTTAGAATAAAGAGTCGGATTTCGCGGCCCCTCCAATCTACCACCGTACAAAACGCCGACCCTCCCTAACGGTCCTATACAGTGATGTATATAGGGTACGGGGAGATGTAGCTATGACGTAGAAGCGCATATAGTGATGACACGCATGTCCGTCTGCAGGAAATGTGACAGCGTTTTCTCCCTGTGCGAGTTCCCCGGACACATTTACGGCGCGCACGATTAAAGTGCCCTGATGCACCGGCCCCTAAATGTATAAGTATATTTCCATGTAAATATATAGAATATATAATGTAACAATGGTATTTGGGACCAAGACTAAATTTTTAAAGCTTCCAGTGACTGAGCTCCTGATTAGAACCAACACTAACACCACCCTAACTCCTGTTACTAGTTTTAAATACCTGGGCTTATGGTTTGACTCCCACTTAACATTCGGGATGCACATTGATACCCTGACAACCAAGACCTACGCCAAACTAGGGGTACTTTACAGGAACAAATACTCCCTAAGTCTCCTGGTCAGAAAGCGTATCGCACAGCAGATGCTAATGCCAATTATTGACTATGGAGACGTAGTATATGGCTCGGCTCCTCAAACCCACCTTAGCAAACTTGACACCCTCTACAATTCAATTTGTTGTTTTGTTCTCCAATGCAACTACAACACACATCACTGCGAAATGCTCAAAGAACTAGATTGGTCATCACTAGAGTCTAGGCGCAAAGTTCACCTTTCCTGTTTTGCCTTTAAATACTTTCTGGACAAGCTACCCAGCTACCTGAACAAGCTCCTCACCCCTACCACATGCAACACTTATCACCTGAGATCAGACTCCAAAAGACTGTTCATGGTCCCAAGGCTCAACAAAGTATCCGGCCGTTCCTCCTTCTCCTACCGTGCACCCCAAAACTGGAGCAATCTACCGGAGACTCTCATATCCACCACCAGTTTAAGTTCTTTCAAATCTAAGGCTGTCTCACATTTTAATCTGGTCTGTAACTGTTACATACGCCCATAATATATATTATCTCTAACTGTGCACGCAATGTCTTGTATATAATGTATACCCTGTTCATTTATGTAACTGTATTTGTAACCATGTATTATTTGTCTTAACTCTGTGCCCAGGACATACTTGAAAACGAGAGGTAACTCTCAGTGTATTACTTCCTGGTAAAATATTTTATAAATAAAAATAAATAAATAAATATGTTCTCTGTGCTCTGTAAGTAAAAGCGATGTCTTGTTCCTCAGGTCTGCTGTCTGCGGAGGAGACAGGTCAGAAAATCTGTGTCCGACTGTCTCTCCTCTCTGTCTCTTCTCCTCTCCTCGCTGTCTCTTCTCCACTCTGTCTCTTCTCCTCTCTGTCTCTTCTCCTCACTGTCTCTCCTCTCTATCTCTCCTCCTCTCTGTCTCTTCTCCTTGCTGTCTTTATCTCTCCCCCACCCCCCTCATCTCCCCCTACTGCCTGTCATTTTTTCCCTCCCCCCTCACATCTCCTCCCCCTATCTCTCTATCACCTCTCTCCTCCCCTCTCCCCCCATCTGCCTGTCATTCTCCCCTTTCCCCCTCATCTCTCCCTCCCCCTCACATCTCCACCCTCTATCTCCCTCACCTCACCTCTCTCCCCCCCTCTGCCTGTCATTCTCCCCTTTCCCCCTCATCTCTCCCTCCCCCTCACATCCCCGCCCTCCCTCTCTCCCCCTCCTCCCCTCTCCCCCTCCTCCCCTCTCCCCCCACTTCTGCCTGTCATTCTCTCCCTCCCCCCTCACATCTCCTCCCTCTCCTCCCCCTTCTGCCTGTCATTCTCTCCTTCCCCCCCTCATCTCTCCCTCCCCCGCACATCTCCGCCCTCCCTCTCTCCCCCTCCTCCCCTCTCCCCCCACTTCTGCCTGTCATTCTCTCCTTCCCCCCCTCATCTCTCCATCCCCCCTCTCATCTCTCCATCCCCCTTTCTCTCTCCCCCTTCCCTCCCTCCCTCCCCCCCCCCCCTCACGTTTCTCTCGGTTCCCCCCAGACTACGAGTTTGGGGTGAGTATCACCGGAAGCGAGGTACAGGTGACCTGCCCTTTCAGTACGGAAGGGACCCTGAAGCTGATGCATGGAGGTAAAAGCGTGGCTCCCGACAGACACACGGGAGATCCAACGTTTTCCCTGCCCCACTATGCTGAGAACATGAACGGTCCGTACACCTGCGAGCTGACGGAGAGCGGGGCCGACCCAAAGACCTATACAAAGTACCTCTACCTGAGAGCACATGGTGAGGGGGGAGTGCGGGAGGGAGGGGGGGATGGAAAGAGTGAGAGGATGAAAGGGAGGGGGGGTAGGGGGATTGCCAGATGTCCAGTATTAAACCGGACTGTCCTGTATATGGACATTGTCCAGTAACAAATGAGGTAATACTGGGCGTGTATGTGTATACCGGTATTACCTCTCTGGGCGTGTATGTGTATACCGGTATTACCTCTCTGGGCGTGTATGTGTATACCGGTATTACCTCTCTGGGCGTGTATGAGTATACCGGTATTACCTCTCTGGGTGTGTATGTGTATACCGGTATTACCTCTCTGGGCGTGTATGTGTATACCGGTATTACCTCTCTGGGCGTGTATGTGTATACCGGTATTACCTCTCTGGGCGTGTATGTATATACCGGTATTACCTCTCTGGGAGTGTATGTATATACCGGTATTACCTCTCTGGGTGTGTATGTGTATACCGGTATTACCTCTCTGGGTGTGTATGTGTGTACCGGTATTACCTCTCTGGGCGTGTATGTGTATACCGGTATTACCTCTCTGGGCGTGTATGTATATACCGGTATTACCTCTCTGGGAGTGTATGTATATACCGGTATTACCTCTCTGGGTGTGTATGTGTATACCGGTATTACCTCTCTGGGTGTGTATGTGTATACCGGTATTACCTCTCTGGGTGTGTATGTGTATACTGGTATTACCTCTCTGGGCGTGTATGTGTATACCGGTATTACCTCTCTGGGCGCGTATGTATATACCGGTATTACCTCTCTGGGTGTGTACGTGTATACCGGTATTACCTCTCTGGGCGTGTATGTGTATACCGGTATTACCTCTCTGGGCGTGTATGTGTATACCGGTATTACCTCTCTGGGTGTGTGTATACCGGTATTACCTCTCTGGGCGTGTATGTGTATACCGGTATTACCTCTCTGGGCGTGTATGTGTATAGCGGTATTACCTCTCTGGGCGTGTATGTGTATACCGGTATTACCTCTCTGGGCGTGTATGTGTATACCGGTATTATCTCTCTGGGCATGTACGTGTATACCGGTATTACCTCTCTGGGCGTGTATGTGTATACCGGTATTACCTCTCTGGGTGTGTATGTGTATACCGGTATTACCTCTCTGGGCGTGTATGTGTATACCGGTATTACCTCTCTGGGCGTGTATGTGTATACCGGTATTACCTCTCTGGGTGTGTATGTGTATACCGGTATTACCTCTCTGGGCGTGTATGTGTATACCGGTATTATCTCTCTGGGCGTGTATGTGTATACCGGTATTAACTCTCTGGGCGTGTATGTGTATACCGGTATTACCTCTCTGGGCGTGTACGCGTATACCGGTATTACCTCTCTGGGCGTGTATGTGTATAGCGGTATTACCTCTCTGGGCGTGTATGTGTATACCGGTATTACCTCTCTGGGCGTGTATGTGTATACCGGTATTACCTCTCTGGGCGTGTATGTGTATACCGGTATTACCTCTCTGCGCGTGTGTGTTTATACTGGTATTACCTCTCTGGGCGTGTATGTGTATACCGGTATTACCTCTCTGGGCGTGTATGTGTATACTGGTATTACCTCTCTGGGCGTGTATGTGTATAGCGGTATTACCTCTCTGGGCGTGTATGTGTATACCGGTATTACCTCTCTGGGCATGTATGTGTATACCTGTATTACCTCTCTGGGCGTGTATGTGTATACCGGTATTACCTCTCTGGGCGTGTATGTGTATACCGGTATTACCTCTCTGGGTGTGTATGTGTATACCGGTATTACCTCTCTGGGCGTGTATGTGTATACCGGTATTATCTCTCTGGGCGTGTATGTGTATACCGGTATTACCTCTCTGGGCGTGTATGTGTATACCGGTATTACCTCTCTGGGCGTGTACGCGTATACCGGTATTACCTCTCTGGGTGTGTATGTGTATAGCGGTATTACCTCTCTGGGCGTGTATGTGTATACCGGTATTACCTCTCTGGGCGTGTATGTGTATAGCGGTATTACCTCTCTGGGCATGTACGTGTATACCGGTATTACCTCTCTGGGCGTGTATGTGTATACCGGTATTACCTCTCTGGGCGTGTATGTGTATGCCGGTATTACCCCTCTGGGAGTGTATGTGTATACCGGTATTACCTCTCTCGGCGTGTACGTGTATACCGGTATTACCTCTCTGGGCGTGTATGTGTATACCGGTATTACCTCTCTGGGCGTGTATGTGTATACCGGTATTACCTCTCTGGGCGTGTACGTGTATACCGGTATTACCTCTCTGGGCGTGTATGTGTATACCGGTATCACCTCTCTGGGCGTGTATGTGTATACCGGTATTACCTCTCTGGGCGTGTATGTGTATGCCGGTATTACCCCTCTGGGCGTGTATGTGTATACCGGTATTACCTATCTCGGCGTGTACGTGTATACTGGTATTACCTCTCTGGGCGTGTATGTGTATATCGGTATTACCTCTCTGGGCGTGTATGTGTATACCGGTATTACCTCTCTGGGCGTGTATGTGTATACCGGTATTACCTCTCTGGGCGTGTATGTGTATACCGGTATTACCTCTCTGGGCGTGTACGTGTATACCGGTATTACCTCTCTGGGCGTGTATGTGTATACCGGTATTACCTCTCTGGGCGTGTATGTGTATACCGGTATTACCTCTCTGGGCGTGTATGTGTATGCCGGTATTACCCCTCTGGGCGTGTATGTGTATACCGGTATTACCTATCTCGGCGTGTACGTGTATACTGGTATTACCTCTCTGGGCGTGTATGTGTATACCGGTATTACCTCTCTGGGCGTGTATGTGTATACCGGTATTACCTCTCTGGGCGTGTACGTGTATACCGGTATTACCTCTCTGGGCGTGTATGTGTATACCGGTATTACCTCTCTGGGCGTGTATGTGTATACCGGTATTACCTCTCTGGGCGTGTATGTGTATACCGGTATTACCTCTCTGGGCGTGTACGCGTATACCGGTATTACCTCTCTGGATATGTATGTGTATACCGGTATTACCTCTCTGGGCGTGTATGTTTATACCGGTATTACCTCTCTGGGCGTGTATGTGTATACCGGTATTACCTCTCTGGGCGTGTATGTGTATACTGGTATTACCTCTCTGGATATGTATGTGTATACCGGTATTACCTCTCTGGGCCTGTATGTGTATACTGGTATTACCTCTCTGGATATGTATGTGTATACCGGTATTTCCTCTCTGGGCGTGTATGTGTATACTGGTATTACCTCTCTGGATATGTATGTGTATACCGGTATTACCTCTCTTGGCGTGTATGTGTATACCGGTATTACCTCTCTGGGCGTGTACGTGTATACCGGTATTACCTCTCTGGGCGTGTATGTGTATACCGGTATTACCTCTCTGGGTGTGTATGTGTATACCGGTATTACCTCTCTGGGCATGTATGTGTATACCGGTATTACCTCTCTGGGCGTGTATGTATATACCGGTATTACCTCTCTGGGCGTGTATGTGTATACTGGTATTACCTCTCTGGGCGTGTATGTGTATACCGGTATTACCTCTCTGGGCGTGTGTGTATATAACGGTATTACCTCTCTGGGCCTGTATGTGTATACCGGTATTACCTCTCTGGGCATGTATGTGTACACCGGTATTACCTCTCTGGGCGTGTATGTGTATACCGGTATTACCTCTCTGGGCGTGTACACGTATACCGGTATTACCTCTCTGGGCGTGTATGTGTGTATACCGGTATTACCTCTCTGGGCGTGTGTGTATATACCGGTATTACCTCTCTGGGCCTGTATGTGTATACCGATATTACCTCTCTGGACGTGTATGTGTATACCGGTATTACCTCTTTGGGCGTGTATGTGTATACCGGTATTACCTCTCTGGGCGTGTATGTGTATACCGGTATTACCACTCTGGGCGTGTATGTGTATACCGGTATTACCTCTCTGGGCGTGTGTGTGTGTATACCGGTATTACCTCTCTGGGCGTGTATGTGTATACCGGTATTACCTCTCTGGGCGTGTATGTGTATACCGGTATTACCTCTCTGGGCATGTATGTGTATACCAGTATTACCTCTCTGGGCATGTATGTGTATACCGATATTGCCTCTCTGGGCGTGTATGTGTTGTGACATAGTCCAAAGATGTTAGGCAGTTAAAAATTATCCGTTCCACAGCTTCCCATTAACTCAGACTGGTGGATGGAAAATCCAGACCACAGATTACAATGGCTCTAGTTCTCCCTCACCTGCTCTTCTAATCACATGCACAGGTATTTAGAGCAGAGAGGTTTTGCATTTCACTCTCTCTCCTTAGAGCCTGGAGGCTGGGGGTATCGCTGCTCCCCGGTATCCAGTTTTGGGGTGGACGGCCCCTCCAAGTATCACAGTACCAGAGGATTTGCCTGGACACTTGGGACCGAGTTCCCACCACGAACAGATAAGACAAAACAAATGGTTATTGCTGTTGCTAAAAGACTGTGCTGTATCTAGTGACCCTAAATGAGAGAGCATTGTTTTAAGCTGGGGAACCAGTTTAGTTGGCCAGCAGCTGTTAGAGAGACTGATTCTGATGTGTAGTTAGATCCCTGAAAGGGATAGGATTTTGTTTATATGATTTTGGTTTTATTTCTTAAAAATAACAGTGTGGGAAATACTGTAACACTGAAATGAGTGAACTGCTGAATGAAAGTATCTGAGTACCTCTAACCTACACATGTTAAAGCTGCAGTCCCTTACTGGGATGAAAATAAAGCAGGCAGAAGCCTGAGTTAAGCAGCATAATACTTTGCATGATCCTGTTTGTTGTATAATTAACCCTAGAAGACTGTGTCGGGAAGAACCCAGACAGACGTCAGCGCTACAAAAGAGGGGCGTTTGTCACATATGGTGGAGAATGCGGGTCGACACTAAAAGTCTGTGGGTTTGCAAATAAATGCAGGGGGTTAAAATGGCCGCCCAGATGAACTAAAGTACAGATGCTATGAGTGAAGTCTGTCCCACTGTGTATATCAGTTGTGCTTCTAGCATACACAGAGAATGTGCGAAGTGTGGATGCAATAGCACCCTGAACCCAAACAGAAAACCAAAATGTTTTGCTGAAGAAGAATTTTTTTTTTGCATCTAGCAAGTGCTGTTTGTAAAGCTAATGCCTTTTGCTGAAGTGAGTGAATTTGCAGCTAGCAAGTGCTGTATGCAAGTTGCTGAAGGGAGTGAAATTGCAGCTAGCAAATTGTCCCTGCCGGGTTTCTAAAATGGCCGACGTGAAATGTTTGTTTTGTAATGCACATAATCATGAAAAACAGTGTCCCTTCAGGCCATACGATGATGATGACGACGACTCGTATGTGGCCCCTGGAGGAGAGCCGTACCCACAGATGAATTTAGTATGCTGGGCCTGTCATAAAGTAGGTCACATGGAAGATGTGTGCCCCAAAATTCTCAAAGACAAACAGCTGCAAAAGCAAGCAACGCCCTGTGAGTGCAAGCAAGATGTGGAAGCTGATACCAGTGAGTGTGTGCCCAGTACCACTGATATCTCTGGAGCTAATAAAGCAAAGAGAAAGAAGAAGAAAAAGAAAACTGTTCCTCAAGTCACAGGGGAAGTGACCGAGCCACTTGAACCTGCGCTGTCAGGACATGCGTCAGAAAGGCGCCGAGATGTGCTGCATACCGGAGTGACCGGCAGAATTGTCACGGGAACAGTGGCAAAGGAAAAGGAGGAGCAAAGGAAAGCTGAATCCTTGATCCAGGATAAAGAGGCTTTGGTTTCTGCACTCCAAACTGCCCGCCATGATTATGAAGTCCTGGGGCAGGATTTGAAGAAGGAGCGAGAATGTTGGATGAAAGAGCGAGAATCGAACGCCGAGTTACAGAGGTGTATACTTCCAGCTTTACAGGAGTACGAGGCTTTGAAGAAAACAGAGTCTCTCTTACGGAGTGAGCTGGAAGAGGTGACGACTAGTCTGGAAAAGGCCAACACCGTAATTGCTGTCCTAAAACAGAAATACAGGAAGGCTCTACAAGAGGTTCACGCGCTCAGCACAGAGGTGCAAAACTCACGCCTGAGGGGCCACGGTCTGAACACACAGCTGGGAATGTTGAAGCAAACCCATGAGATTGCCCTGAGTGAGTTAGAGAATGTAAAGCAAGAAAATGAGAGTTTGAAATTGAAAAATTCAGATTTGACTGACCAAGCAGAAAAAGTAAAGAAACAGTTGACTCAGGAAAAATTAGAAGTGCAGGAAGCACTATAGAATGCATTGATGCACACTCAGAGCCAGCACCAGGAAGAAATTGAGGCTCTGAGAACAGAATTGCAACATGTATGCACAAAACAGAATTCTCTCATGGAGGAACTTAACGTTTTGAAAAAGGAGAAAAGCATTAGAATAATTCAGAAGCACTGCAAAGCTCTTATCCAAGGAAGAAGGGAAAGAGAAAATTATCGGCGTAAACGCGCCACAACTATCATCCTACAGGCTGCCTACAGAGGGATGAAAATTCGTCAGTTTAATCGCCGGAATAAAGCAGCCTGTGTTCTTCAATCATTCTACCGTGCCCGCATGGTATGAAACAGGTTCCTCATTATGAAAGGAGCAACTATAAAAATCCAGTCTCTGACTAGGATGACACAGAACAGGATTCGCTATCAAACCCTGAGAAATGCGTCACTGGTTATCCAGCGGTACTTCTGCCTGAATAAATGTAGGCCTCAGGAAAGAGAGGCCCAAGACTACATGCCTGCCAGCTGCAAAGGTAAAATGCCACAGGGTACAGCCGGAGTTAGTGAGAGCCCCATCAAGGTAATCAGTGCTTCATCTTCTAAGTACCATATAACTGCCCCAAAGGGGAAATCCCAAATCTCTGAGAGTGATGGTCGTGAGAAAATACATGGCAGTAAGAAGTACCATAAAGGTTCAAAGGTTGCAAAGCAAAAGCGACGAAGGTCAACGCTGGCCTTGAATTTTTCCGGATCTCGCCACCCTGGCCACAATATAAAGACAAAGACTATCCGCCCCCAGAGTTTCGTCAGAAGCTAAAGAAACAGTCCAGTCATTTGCAGGTTGCAGCGGGCTATGAAATAAAGTCAGAGGATGTAATGGACTGGTAGTCAAAGAAAAAAAAAATGTGTTTGGGGAATTGACCGATATTTTTTTGTTATTACACGTGTGGACTATGTCACGGACACTTAACTTTGTAAATAAGCTAGTGTAGTTATGCTATATTAGGCCTCTAGAATAAGCATTTTGGCAATATTGCAATGTTATATTGGTTCTCTGTGTTGAAAATGTAGCTAAACTACAAATTACTATACAGGATTGAATGCCCTTTTCGGTTGGTAAATATATAATGAGGTTCATATTCTAGAGTAGAAAAACCCAGGGAGCTAATAGAAACTGTCTGGTTTTGTGAGTATATTTAGCATATCCTGGGTTATAAGAGTGTGTGCTAGACACTTATTTTTCAAAATAGTTCCCTAATAGAGAGCAACAAAATATGTTTGCCAAGTATAGTCTCTTATGACGAAACCTATTGTCCATAATTGCCGTGGAAAAAGTTCATATTCGTGTCATGTGAATACTTAATATTGTACTGAGGAGTTAGCTCAAGTATTTCAGGTAGGATGCTCACCCCAGTGAGGTCCATGGCCGCTCACCCCATTAGGTGTGAGCTGGGGAGGGGGATATGTGACATAGTCCAAAGATGTTAGGCAGCTTTCTGCCCCATTTTAGGTCAGAAAGTGCAGGAATAGTTAAAAATGATCCGTTCCACAGCTTCCCATTAACTCAGGCAGCTGGATGGAAAATCCAGACCACAGATTACAATGGCTCTAGTTCTCCCTCACCTGCTCTTCTAATCACATGCACAGGTACAGTATTTAGAGCAGAGAGGTTTTGCATTTCACTCTCTCTCCTTAGAGCCTGGAGGCTGGGGGTATCGCTGCTCCCCAGTATCCAGTTTCGGGGTGGACGGCCCCTCCAAGTATCACAGTACCAGAGGATTTGCCTGGACACTTGGGACCGAGTTCCCACCACGAACAGATAAGACAAAACAAATGGTTATTGCTGTTGCTAAAAGACTGTGCTGTATCTAGTGACCCTAAATGAGAGAGCATTGTTTTAAGCTGGGGAACCAGGTTAGTTGGCCAGCAGCTGTTAGAGAGACTGATTCTGATGTGTAGTTAGATCCCTGAAAGGGATAGGATTTTGTTTATATGATTTTGGTTTTATTTCTTAAAAATAACAGTGTGGGAAATACTGTAACACTGAAATGAGTGAACTGCTGAATGAAAGTATCTGAGAACCTCTAATCTACACTTGTTAAAGCTGCAGTACCTTACTTGGATGAAAATAAAGCAGGCAGAAGCCTGAGTTAAGCAGCATAATACTTTGCATGATCCTGTTTTTTGTATAAATAACCCTAGAAGACTGTGTCGGGAAGAACCCAGACAGACGTCAGCGCTACAAAAGAGGGGCGTTTGTCACAGTGTATACCGGTATTACCTCTCTGGGCGTGTATGTGTATACCGGTATTACCTCTCTGGGCGTGTATGTGTATACGGTATTACCTCTCTGGGTGTGTATGAGTATACCGGTATTACCTCTCTGGGCGTGTACGTGTATACCGGTATTACCTTTCTGGGTGTGTATGTGTATACCGGTATTACCTCTCTGGGCATGTATGTGTATACCGGTATTACCTCTCTGGGCGTGTATGTGTATACCGGGATTACCGCTCTGGGCGTGTATGTGTATACCGGTATTACCTCTCTGGGCGTGTACGTGTATACCGGTATTACCTCTCTGGGCGTATATGTATATACCGGTATTACCTCTCTGGGTATGTATGTGTATACCGGTATTACCTCTCTGGGCGTGTAGGTGTATACCGGTATTACCTCTCTGGGCGCATATGTATATACCGGTATTACCTCTCTGGGCGTGTATGTGTATACCGGTATTACCTCTCTGGGCGTGTATGTGTATACCGGTATTACCTCTCTGGGTGTGTATGAGTATACCGGTATTACCTCTCTGAGCGTGTATGTGTATACCGGTATTACCTCTCTGGGCGTGTATGTGTATACCGGTATTACCTCTCTGGGCGTGTATGTGTATAGCGGTATTACCTCTCTGTGCGTGTATGTGTATACCGGTATTACCTCTCTGGGCGTGTATGTGTATGCCGGTATTACCTCTCTGGGTGTGTATGTGTATACCGGTATTACCTCTCTGGAAGTATATGTGTATACTGGTATTACCTCTCTGTGCGTGTATGTGTATACTGGTATTACCTCTCTGGGCGTGTATGTGTATACCGGTATTACCTCTCTGGGTGTGTATGTGTATACCGGTATTACCTCTCTGCGCGTGTATGTGTATACCGGTATTACCTCTCTGGGCGTGTACGTGTATACCGGTATTACCTCTCTGAGCGTGTATGTGTATACCGGTATTACCTCTCTGGGTGTGTATGTGTATACCGGTATTACCTCTCAGGGCGTGTATGTGTATACCGGTATTACCTCTCTGGGCGTGTATGTATATACCGGTATTACCTCTCTGGGCGTGTATGTGTATACCGGTATTACGTCTCTGGGCGTGTATGTGTATACCGGTATTACGTCTCTGGGTGTATATGTGTATACCGGTATTACCTCTCTGTGCGTGTATGTGTATACCGGTATTACCTCTCTGGGTGTGTATGTGTATACCGGTATTACGTCTCTGGGCGTGTATGTGTATACCGGTATTACCTCTCTGGGCGTGTATGTATATACCGGTATTACCTCTCTGGGCGTGTATGTGTATACCGGTATTACGTCTCTGGGCGTGTATGTGTATACCGGTATTACCTCTCTGGGCGTGTATGTGTATACCGGTATTACCTCTCTGGGCGGCTGCTAGGGGGGCTGGGCAGATTCCTCCATCCTGATTGGCTGCATTATCTAGCAGCAGCCAATCAGGAGGAGGTGTCAGGAGTCTGGGGCAAAGGAGAGGAGGAAACATGAGAGAGACAGAGAGACACAGAAATAGATAGATAATAATAATATTATGAGAATGACCGGTCTCCTGAACCCATGTCTCTCGCAGTATGTGACACTTGCACAGAGGTCTCTATCCCGGTGGTGGCCGGTGTAATAGTTGCTGACTGCCTGGTCACTCTCGGAGTCGCCCTCATCGTCTATTTTGGCTGCAAGAACCGAGCCGGACGCCAGCGAGATGGGGGAGCGGCTAAAGGACCACGCCAGAGAGGTACAAGGGGGGGGGGGGGTGAGGGAGAAGGAAAGAGAGTGGAAAGGAGAGATGGCGGGGGGGGAGTGAGGAGAGGGGGGATAGAAGGAGGGGTAGATGGTGGGGAGGAGAGGGGGGAGATTGAAAGAGAGGAGAGAGAGAGAAGGAGAGAAAGGAGATATGGAAGCGCACTGCTCCGCGATAGACACGGGCTGTTCTGAATGACTCATTATCCACCCCCTGGGCTGTAGATACATCTCTGGCTGAAGAACTTACTTTCTGTAGGCAGGGCAGGGTGGTACTACGGCCGTAGCTGCAAAGGCAAACAAGATCTTATCTTGCATTAAACAGGCAATGGATGGAAGGGAAGTAAACATAATTATGCCCCTTTACAAAGCATTAGTAAGACCACACCTTGAATATGGAGTACAATTTTGGGCGCCAATCCTTAGAAAAGACATTATGGAACTAGAGAGAGTGCAGAGAAGAGCCACCAAATTAATAAAGGGGATGGACAATCTAACTTATGAGGAGAGGCTAGCTATATTGGATTTATTTACATTAGAAAAGAGGCGACTAAGAGGGGATATGATAACTATATACAAATATATTCGGGGACAATACAAGGAGCTTTCAAAAGAACTATTCATCCCAAAAGCAGTACAAAGGACTCAGGGGCCATCCCTTAAGGTTGGAGGAAAGGAAATTTCACCAGCAACAAAGAAAAGGGTTCTTTACAGTAAGGGAGTTACAGTGTGGGATTCATTACCCATGGAAACTGTGATGGCAGATACAATAGATTTGTTAAAAAAAAAGGTTGGACATCTTTTTAGAAAGAAAAGTCAGGAAGGAATTTATTTTTCCCCTTATGAGATATCATTGGATGATATGTCTCTGGGGTTTGTGTTTGCTTCCTCTGGATCAATAAGCAAGTATAGATATAGGATAAAGTATCTGTAGTATAAATTTAGCACAGGTTGGACTTGATGGACGCATGTCTTTTTTAAACCTCATCTACTGTACTATGTAATTATATAACTATTTTATGTAACTATGTGCTCAACTGATATAATTCCTGTTACTCTCTTCCCTCTCACAGGATATAAGGAGCGGCCCCCTCCTGTCCCCAACCCGGACTATGAGGTGAGAAAATCCTCCCCCCCACCATATGAGTGACCTAATGACAGGGACGTGTTTAATGAGTTAAAGGGCCAGTCCCACATAGGGGCAAAGTGGCCTAATGACACTGACGTGTTTAATGGGTTAAAGGCTCAGTCCCATGTAAGGGCAAAGTGACCTAATGACAGGGACGTGTTTAATGGTTTAAAGGGTCAGTCCCACGTAGGGGCAAAGTGACCTAATGACAGGGACGTGTTTAATGGGTGAAAGGGTCAGTCCCACGTAGGGGCAAAGTGACCTAATGACAGGGACATGTTTAATGGGTGAAAGGGTCAGTCCCACGTAGGGGCAAAGTGACCTAATGACAGGGACGTGGTTAATGGGTTAAAGGGTCAGTCCCACGTAGGGGCAAAGTGACCTAATGACAGGGACGTGTTTAATGGGTGAAAGGGTCAGTCCCACGTAGGGGCAAAGTGACCTAATGACAGGGACATGTTTAATGGGTGAAAGGGTCAGTCCCACGTAGGGGCAAAGTGACCTAATGACAGGGACGTGGTTAATGGGTTAAAGGGTCAGTCCCACGTAGGGGCAAAGTGACCTAATGACAGGGAGGCGTTTAATGGGTGAAAGGCCTAATATCACGTAGCACAACAGTGTCCTAATGACAGGGAGCGTGTAGCACATTGAACATGCCACAGTCACAATATTACTGTCACAGGACACCAGAACACCGGGATCAGGGCACCATGTAGGACAAAGCCGTTCAATGAAAAGTATTTATTCTGTCCGGATCCGCAAGCACAGCACAAAATCACAGAGCGTACACTCCCCAACACACGGAATACGGGGGGGAATCGTAACTACTGAGGTGTCAGGCGTCTCGTCCCAGGCTTACTCGGTATCTGCTTCCACTTCTGTGGGGTAGGAACCGGCCAGACCTCTCTGTTGCAATTCGCGGCTGACCACTTTCAAATCTCCCGCTTATCCGTCCTGTTCTCCGCTTCTCCGGGAACTCACCATCCTGCAGCACAGAAGCATGGTTACATCTCCTGCTCAGACAGGCTCCCAGCCTCGATCTCAGAGGTCTCCGGCACAGCCTCGTTCTCTGGGGTCTCCGGCACAGCCTCGTTCTCTGGGGTCTCCGGCACAGTCTCGTTCTCTGGGGTTTCCAGCACAGCCTTGTTCTCTGGGGTCTCCAGCACAGCCTCGTTCTCTGGGGTCTCCGGCACAGCCTCGTTCTCTGGGGTCTCCGGCACAGCCTCGTTCTCTGGGGTCTCCGGCACAGCCTCGTTCTCTGGGGTCTCCAGCACAGCCTCGTTCTCTGGGGTCTCCGGCACAGCCTCGTTCTCTGGGGTCTCCGGCACAGTCTCGATCTCAGAGGTCTCTGGCACAGCCGCGATCTCAGAGGTCTCTGTCACAGCCTCGTTCTCTGGGGTCTCCGGCACAGCCTCGTTCTCTGGGGTCTCCGGCACAGCCTCGGAGCTCACCGCTTAGTACACATCCAAGCTAGGATAAGACTGACACCCGGAATGCGAATCGGGTAGACGGGGAGCAGGCGTGTACGTACATACCGGTATTACCTCTCTGGACATGTACAGTATGTGTATACCGGTATTACCTCTCTGGGCGTGTGTGTATACCGGTACATGCAACTACACACGCGGGGTCTCTTGACAAGGCTTATTTATTTAGCCTTAAAACATACAGCACACAAAACAAAATAGCTTCTCTTCAGCAGACAAAACAAAATAGCTTATCTTCAGCATGGCAAACAAAGCAGTTTCTCTTCAGCATGGCAAACAAAGCAGTTTCTCTTCAGCATGGCAAACAAAGCAGTTTCTCTTCTGCATGCAGGACACAACAGTTCATAAAACCATGTACTTTCCAAACAGACCTTCTATCAGTAATCTCTTCAGTAACTCACTCCTGTCTCCTGACCAGCTAGCCTGCATGTGTGTACAGCCTGGGGGTTTTAACACACCTTGATTAGGCAGCTGGGATCCAACTAATTGTCATGAGCTTCCCAGCTGAAGTTAACCTCATCACTGCTGCACTGCAGACTAAACATATGTCTGCCAGGCATATAGCTGGTGGCTTTTATTTACCCTGTCACATTCCACCCCTGTTAGTCTGTGGCTGGGGCTACGCACGGCTGAAGCCCAACCATCCACCCCTTCTCTAAAAAAGAAGTCAGCATTTGCGTTCTCTTTTCCCGGCCTGTGCTGAATCTCAAATGAGAAGGGTTGGAGTGCCATATAACACCTAGTCAATCTAGCATTGGAATCCTTCATACTATTTAACCACTTCAGTGGAGCATGGTCCATCACCAGAGTAAAATGGACTCCTGCCAGGTAATGTCTCAAAGCCTCGATTGCCCACTTTACTGCGAGGCACTCCTTCTCAATCACTGAGTAGTTTTTTCCCTCGGGAACAATTTCCTACTCAGGAAAAGGATAGGGTGTTCAACACCCTCAAACTGTAGTGACAACACTGCCCCTAGCCCTATCTCTGATGCATCGGTTTGCACTACAAAAGGCCTGTTGAAGTCTGGGCTTCTAAGGACGGGACCCTCTGATAGACACCTTTTTATGTCCTCAAAGGCTCTCTGGCACTCCCTTGACCATACCACTTGTGTAGGGGCACACTTTTTTGTGAGGTCCTTTAAAGGGGCTGCCACTTCCGAGTAGTTGGAGATGAACCGCCGGTAGTATTCTGCTAAACCCAGCAGAGAGCGTACCTGCATTTTTGTTCGGGGGGTCGGAACTTCTTTCATGACAACTACCTTGTCGGCTAGTGGCCTTACTTTTCCACCTCCCACTGCATACCCTAAGTATTTGGTTTCTGCCTGACCCAAGGCACATTTCTTAGGGTTGGCTGTGTGCCCTGCCTCTCTTAGAGATTTGAGGACTGCTTTCAGCCTATTTAGATGGGCCCGCCAGTGTTTACTATAAATGACAATGTCATCTAGGTAGGCTGCGGTATAAGCCCTATGAGGTCTCAGCACCTTATCCATGAGTCTCTGAAATGTGGCTGGGGCTCCATGCAGTCCAAATGGCATTGTCATTATATAAACCCATTGGAGTGGCAAAGGCTGTTTTGCACTTGGACTTTCCTCTAAGGGTATTTGCCAGTATCCTTTTGTTAAGTCCAGCGTGGATATATATTCCGCGTTACCAAGGGCGTCAATTAACTCATCCACCCTTGGCATCGGATATGCGTCAAACTTGGATACCGCATTGACCTTTCGGAGGTCCACAAAAAATGTTACCTTCCCATCAGGTTTAGGGACCATAACTAGTGGACTACACCTCTCACTGCATGATTCCTCAATCACTCCTAAGTGTAACATTTCTTGTACCTCCTTCTCTACCTGGGCCCTACGACTTTCAGGCAACCTATAAGGACGGGAACGTACTTTTACCCCAGGTGCTGTCTCGATCGCATGTGATATTAAGTTAGTTTGTCCTGGTAAATCAGAAAAAACATCATTGAATTGTGTAATTATTTCTAACAAGTCCCCTTTTTGTTCAGAGGACAACTGTTTACCCATTGGGATGTTATCGTCATCCACGATGTTCTCCCGTGGGGACTGAAGACCCAAGTCCGTTTCCTCCTCCACCGGGTGGATGAATAGAGACCACTGCATCTTCCAGGGTTTCAGCAAGTTCACATGGTAAATTTGTTTACCCTTCCTGGACCCTGGTTGAGCGATATCGTAATCCACATCACCCGTGCGGCGGAGTACTTCGAATGGGCCCTGCCATTTGGCTAGCAGTTTACTCTCGCAACTGGGTAATAATAACATCACCTGGTCTCCCGGGTGAAACACTCTCATGCGAGCATTCTGATTGTAATGTCTCTCCTGACTGTCCTGGGCTGATCTAAGATTCTCCCTAGCAAAATGGCCGACCACATCTAGGCGCTTCCTAAGGTCTAGTACATATTGCAGGGAATTCTTAGACGGGGACCGCTGTTCCACCCAGGACTTTTTTAGGAGTTCTAGGATACCCCGGGGTTGGCGGCCATACAGCAGTTCAAATGGAGAGAATCCCGTGGAGGCCTGGGGAACTTCCCGCACTGCAAACAGCAGAAAAGGGAGAAGTTGATCCCAGGCTCTCTTCTCTGAATCTACAAACTTCCTCAGCATCCTTTTTAGAGTTTGGTTAAATCTTTCCACCAATCCGTCAGTCTGTGGATGGTAGACCGATGTCCGAACAGACTTGACCTCTAGTAATTTTAAGACATCCTGCATTAGTTTAGCCATAAAATTTGTACCTTGGTCTGTCAACATAACCTGGGGAAGTCCAACCTGTGAGAACAGCTCCAACAAC
Organism: Ascaphus truei; assembly: GCF_040206685.1. Classification (NCBI taxonomy): domain Eukaryota; kingdom Metazoa; phylum Chordata; class Amphibia; order Anura; family Ascaphidae; genus Ascaphus; species Ascaphus truei. The sequence continues at coordinate 48,777,535 of NC_134488.1, read as the reverse complement.
TTGTTGGCTACTTGCTTCGCCATTGCTGTTCTCAGGGAGAACGCCTCAGGATATCTTGTTGCATAGTTAACTATTACAAGAATAAACCTGTGTCCTTTCGCAGAAGGTTCTAGAGGTCCTACCAAGTCTACTCGAATCCTCTCAAAGGGAACTGACACCAAGGGTAGAGGAACCAAAGGGGCTGGTTTTTGTCCCTTCGGACTAGTTAGCTGGCACTCCGGACATGCCGCACATAACTTAGCAATATCACTATGCATCCCTGGCCAATAGAATCGGGACGAAATATGGTCCAATGTTTTATCCCTGCCCAGGTGACCACCCCAAGGGACAGTATGGGCTAGAGTGAACACAGATTTAACAAACGCCTTGGGAACCAATATCTGTCTGGTGACCTCCTCTGTTTGTGTCTGCCTATTCACCCTATACAGGATATAATTTGATAATTCAAAATGGAGGAATACTATCACCCCTTGTGCATTCAAAATCTGCTCATCAATTTTTACCACCTTATCATTCTGTCTAGCAAGGACTGGGTCTTCCCTTTGCTTCTGGCGAAAGTCAGGGAGGTATAGGTCTGGTAAATCTCCAGGGCCCATATCCCCCTCCCTCTGGTCATCCGCAGTTATCACTTGTGACATCTGGCTATTAGAATGGTCACCTGGAGACCCAGATTTCTTCAACCAGTCCTGTTTGTCAGACCGTCTTTGCTTCCGAGTCTTTTGAACCCGGTGTCTACTGGAAAAAAGGTCTGCCGAACAGGGGAACAGTTTGCCAGGGTTCTCCTGAGCTATAGAATAAGGCTCCTCGTGAGAGACTGGAGCCATTAGGTCCGAAAAGAAAGGCCAGTCCCGGCCGAGCAAAATGGAGGCAGAGAACCAAGGAGCGACTCCTACTTCGAGGTATGCCTCCTGACCTTTTACCTATAGTCGGATTTTGGCCATCGGATAGCGTTTTACATCGCTGTGTATACATTCTATACTCCATGGGGAATCAAAAGAACACACGTTAGGCGGTAACAGTTCCTGGAAGACCAGAGTTTTCCCAGAGCCCGAATCTACCAGGGCCTGGACATTTTTTCCCCCAACCTGGGCTGGAAGTAGCCAGGGCTTGTAATTTTCTCCAGTGAAGGCCGCAGGCGGAACATGGAGAGGGTTCCCTCGCAGGAGGGGGCCGTGGATAGCGCTCTGCTGGACCAGATACTGGATACCAGGCATCTGGTGGGTCTTGTAGGCGACGTCCTCGGAAGTTCCTCTCAATTTGCGACGAGCCGACATCAGGAAGGAGATGAGGGTCTCGGCGGGGACCAACATTTGGACCGCGCCCTTGCTGGAACGACTGCTCCTTCCGTTGGACTTGGCGGTTGCGCGTGGACGGGCCGTAGCTTCCCCGTTGATCCGACCTCCCTCTTTGGGCGTCCGCAGGTGCCGGTGGAGTCGGATCCTTCGGGTCCAGGACACTCGCCTGCTCCTAAAGCCCCAAGGAAGTTCTCCACGAGTCGGACCACCAAAGCTAGGGTTTCAGCAGCGTAGCGTTTTACCCACCTAAGCGATCCAGTATGGCGGCTTTCACTTTTCGGTAGTCCATTGCCTGATATGAGGCCTGGGCTTCTCCTGTGAGGAGCGGGGCCAAAGCAGTTGCCCAGCGATCTGCAGCCCAGCCCTGAGCTTCGGCAACCCTTTCAAATGTCAGGAAAAAAGCCTCTGGATCCTCGTTCGGAGCCATTTTCCTCAGGAGTACCGTGGGTATGTTTGCAAGTTCTGGACTGGCAGACCCCTGGAATTGGGTCAGCAGCTTGGCCATCCGCTCATCCTGTGCTGTCTGCTGCTTGGTTAGGAGCTGGGTTTGCTGCTGCAATAGTAGTTGGGCCTGCTCTTGCATTAACAGTCCCTGCTGTTTGGTCTGCTCCTGCATTAACTGTCCCTGCTGTCTGGTCTACTCGCACAGAAACTCTTTAAAAAATTCTTCCATTTTTCTCATTCTTGTTTGTGTGTGTAGCCCTTTTATTGCAGGAGCCTTTCAAAATCCCGGCACTTCTGACACCATATGTTGCAGGGTACATGCAACTACACACGCGGGGTCTCTTGACAAGGCTTATTTATTTAGCCTTAATACATACAGCACACAAAACAAAATAGCTTCTCTTCAGCAGACAAAACAAAATAGCTTATCTTCAGCATGGCAAACAAAGCAGTTTCTCTTCAGCATGGCAAACAAAGCAGTTTCTCTTCAGCATGCAGGACACAACAGTTCATAAAACCATGTACTTTGCAAACAGACCTTCTATCAGTAATCTCTTCAGTAACTCACTCCTGTCTCCTGACCAGCTAGCCTGCATGTGTGTACAGCCTGGGGGTTTTAACACACATTGATTAGGCAGCTGGGATCCAACTAATTGTCATGAGCTTCCCAGCTGACAGTATTATATAACGGTATTACCTCTCTGGGCGTGTACGTGTGTACCGGTATTACCTCTCTGGGCGTGTACGTGTATACCGGTATTACCTCTCTTTGTGTGTATGTGTATACCGGTATTACCTCTCTGGGTGTGTATGTGTATACCGGTATTACCTCTCTGCACGTGTATGTGTATACCGGTATTACCTCTCTGGGCGTGTATGTGTATACGGTATTACCTCTCTGGGCGTGTATGTGTATACCGGTATTACCTCTCTGGGTGTGTGTGTGTATATCGGTATTACCTCTCTGGGTGTGTATGTGCATACCAGTATTACCTCTCTGGGCATGTATGTGTATATCGGTATTACCACTCTGGGCGTGTGTGTGTGTGTATACCGGTATTACCTCTCTGGGCGTGTACGTGTGTACCGGTATTACCTCTCTGGGCATGTACGTGTATACCGGTATTACCTCTCTTTGTGTGTATGTGTATACCGGTATTACTTCTCTGGGTGTGTGTGTGTATACCGGTATTACCACTCTGGGCGTGTATGTGTATACCGGTATTACCTCTCTGGGCGTGTATGTGTATACCGGTATTACCTCTCTGAGCGTGTACGTGTGTACCGGTATTACCTCTCTCGGCGTGTACGTGTATACCGGTATTACCTCTCTTTGTGTGTATGTGTATACCGGTATTACCTCTCTGGGTGTGTGTATACCGGTATTACCTCTCTGGGCGTGTATGTGTATACCGGTATTACCTCTCTGGGCGTGTATGTGTATACCGGTATTACCTCTCTGGACACAGTGACCTGACCAGCTTGGGGGGGGGGCACGGGATTTACCCGAGCAGGGAGAGAGCAGGGCTGTTATTGGGGGCTGGGCAGCTTCCTCTATCCTGATTGGTTGCTGCTGCTGGGTAATCCAGTCAATCAGGAGGAGGTGTCAAGAGTTAGGGGCTGAGGCAAAGAAGAGGAGGAAACAGCATGGAACGGAGAGAGGGATGTTCGTGTGTCTTTAGCGCGTCGCACCTTTCACCATTGTGTCCAGTATATTTGGAGCAGCCGCCTGGTAACCCTAACTCCAGTCCCAGCATGAGCCCGTCTCCGGACACGTGGGCTGCACAAAGGGTTTCTCCGGCCCGCATGTTCGGAGACCCTGGCTCTGCCTTGTAGTGACCATCCCATGGTTATACGCAGGTCCAACTTATAACACACAGGATGTGTCAGGAGCCTGGGGGTGGGGCCAAGGAGAGGAGGAAACAGCATGGAACGGAGAATGATTTTTCCTTATAGTGAGCACCATCACATGGTTATACGCAGGCACAGCTTATTACACACAGGAATAAAGAATTACAGTTACAGGCTAACCAAAGTGCTACCAGGATCTAAAAATGGGGAAACCTCGGGCTCTTGGGGCCAGGTGTGCCCCAAGAAGGGCAGGGGGCAGGCACGGGCAGAGGTCAGGGGTCAGGCACGGGCAGAGGTCAGGCACGGGCAGGGGTCAGGCACGGGCAGGGGTCAGGGATGGGCAGGGGTCAGGGTCTGTGCCCCTTTCCATCATACTGACCTTGGTTGTAATAGGGACTGACCTTTGACTATCTTGCTGTGTCCCCTGTAGCCTCTCCGGAAGGGTCAGCGGGACGTGTATGACGGGCTGGCCCCACGTGCGCACTGACAGGGTACACGGCCGCACTCTGGACACTCCAGCTCCGACGTTGGCGTCTCTGCGCTTTTATTTTTATCGCTTTTTAGGAAACCGTTTGTCTGCTGAACAGTCCAGTCCTGTGCCGCAGGAAATAAGGGGTTAACTCGCTGCCTGGCGCCCGCAGCGTAACCCACGGCTCCGGAATAAGGGGACACGGGGGCGCCTCTCCCAAAGGGTTCCCCCACTCGAGAACAGATGATGATGGGGTATCACCAGTCTTTAAAGTGGGATGGTACTGGGGGATGGGGTGCCACTGCTTCTCTTATTACAGACTGTTATTATAAATGTAGGGGTGCAGGGTGTGATACCCCCACCCCCTCTGTCCTTTATTTGCTGCCTACCTTTTGAGTTAATGTTCCTGAATAATGTTATTATGTGTAATAAAATCTCTTTTTGATCACGCACACAGTAACACAGTACCACTGCTCTCCAAAAATCCAAATATGTTTAAATACTTACATATTTCAACAGCTCGCGCTTGTAAAATTAGGCTGCGTCCACGCTGCCGCTGAGAGCGGGGACATCACCAACTCTCCAAGCATGAGCACAGGGTTTCCTGCATAATTTTGCAAGCGTGGATCGGGGCTATTTGTGTGTGTGTGGCTGTGTGTGTGTGGCTGTGTGTGTGCATTGACTGCTGCTGAGCGCACATCAAAGTCAATTTTGTTTGTCTCCCCAAGCGCCAAGCTTGGGAGAGCGTACGTGCACAAAGGCAATCCTTTGGGGGGGCATTCATCCACCTCTTTGCTACCTCCCTTCCCTCTCCCCCCCCCTTTTTTTTCTTCCTTCCCCCCCCCTTTTTGTCTTGCTATCCCCATTGTCATCCAAACTCCTACCTACATTATTATTTATTTTTTTCCGTTTTCAATGTTGTGTTTTCACAGTTTTTTTTTACATTATTTCTGTACATTCATAGTGTGAGTGATACAGTGGCAGCGACCCTTACACTTGCAGAGGATCGCAGCGAAGCAGGCTGCCAGCGGAGAAGAGCAGGACCACAGCGCTATTGCAGGGCAGACACCGGGAGGGGCGTTTGACTTCACCGTGCTCGGGCGTGCTCCTCCCCGTACCTCCGAAGCCCCTGCGCGTGCGCTCACACACACCATCAAGTGGCTGCCACCTGCACTATCCTGTTCAGCCACCCGCACACATCTTCGGCTGCCCGCCCGTGCACATCTTCTTGGCCGCCCCTCGCACCCAGTTTTCGTCGCACGCCGCCTGTGCCCCCCTAAATAATTTTGCGCCTCATTGCCCCCCCAGTTTGTGCACCACTGCATTACAACAAACACTCTCTCAATCAATCAATCAATCACCACATACACACACTCACCACATACACTCAATCAATCACCACACACACACACACTCACCACATACACTCAATCAATCACCACACACACACACTCAATCCCCCCCACACACACACACTCAATCCACCACACACACACACACTACACACTCACACACTCAATCCCCACACACTCAATCCCCACACACACACACACTCAATCCCCCCCCCCCACACACACACACTCAATCCCCCCACACACACACAACCCCCCCCCCCCCCCCACACACACACACTCAATCCCCCCCCACACACACAATCCCCCCCACACACACACACTCAATCCCCCCGCCCACACACACACACAAACTCAATCCCCCACACACACACAATCCCCCCCCACACACACACACAATCCCCCCCACACACACAATCCCCCCCCCACACACAAACTCAATCCCCTCCCCCCCACTCACACACACACACAAACTCAATCCCCCCCGCCACACACACACACACAAACTCAATCCCTACCCGCACACACTCAAATTCACACACACTTTCTCCTGGGGGGGCGACATGCTCCGATCCCCCAAACCCCCATGCTGCTGAAAACTGGTGCGGGAAGCAGACAGGAAGAGAAGGAGGGGCTTGTCTGTGTGCAGAGAGAAGCCCCGCCCCCTCTGCAAGACACAGACACATAGAAGCAGCAGCACGGAGCTTCTGGCCCCGCCCCCTCTGCAAGACACAGACACATAGAAGTAGCAGCATGGATCTTCTGGCCCCGCCCCCTCTGCAAGACACAGACACATAGAAGCAGCAGCACGGAGCTTCTGGCCGCCCGTGCACAGCTCTGCCCGCCCCCAGGTTTCCCTGCAAGCAGCCCGCGCCCCCCCTACATAATCTTGCGCCCCCCCAAGGGGGCGCGCCCCACAGTTTGCTCACCGCTGCCTTGGACAGTGGCGCGAGGAAGCTTCTGTGCGCGCTGCATGGCGATGATGTCACTGCGCGAGCGAAGCCTGGAGGGGGGAACAGCATTTAGTGCTGAGTGCAGTCCGTGCGCGCGCCTAGAAGGAACGCTGGCATTCGCCGGTCCGCGAGATGCGCTGCAGGAGGCAGCAGAGGCAGGACACCCGATCGCGGGTCTGGGTAAGCTGGGAGCGCATCGGAAGTGGCGCGGATGACGGATCCTTACATTACCCCCCCTTCAGGAGCGACCTCCGGGCGACTCCAGGAAGGCTTGTCAGTATCTCTGATGGAAGAGATGGAGGAGTCTGGGCGCATGGATACGATGAGGAGGAATCCAAGACCTTTCTTTGGGTCCGAAGCCTTTCCAGTGCACCAGGTACTGGGTTGATCCTCTGGAGAATCTGAAATGCAGGATAGATTGTACCTCGTACTCCTGTTGGCCTTGTACAAGGCAAGGAGGATTAGGCCAAGACGAGTCGGAAGAATGAGAGTTCAGGGTAACCGGCTTCAGGAGGGAGACATGAAATACGTAAGGTATTCTCATAGATGGTGGGAGACGTAGCCGGTAAGCGACCGGGTTGACTTTCTCCGTAATAGCGAATGGTCCAATAAATCTAGGTGCCAGTTTCAGCGTAGGGACCTTGAGTTTGATGTTTTTAGATGACAGCCACACCTTGTCTCCTGGTTTAAACTCTTGGATCCTTCTACGGTGACGATCCGCCTGCGCCTTTTGCCTGGTAGTTGCCATCTTGAGCTTTTCTTGAATCCTTCTCCACAGCTTTCGAAGACCATTGACTCTGTTGTCTGCTGCTGGTACCCTGGAAGTGGAAGTAGAGATGGGTAGAGGTAATGGGTGAAATCTATAATTAATGAAGAAGGGCGACTCCGTGGTGGATTCGTTGCACAAATTGTTATGCGCGAACTCGGCCCAGGGGAGGAGCTCAGACCAGTCGTCCTGAGTATCAGAAACGAAACACTGGATATATTGTTCCAGGGACTGGTTAGTTCGCTGGGTCTGGCCGTTGGTTTGGGGATGATACCCTGAAGAAAAATGTAGCGCTATTCCTAGTTGCTGGCAGAAGGAGCGCCAGAACTTGGATATGAACTGTGTCCCTCTATTGGAGACTACGACTAATGGTACTCCGTGGAGACGAAAGATTTCTTTGATGAAGATGTCTGACAATTTGGGAGAGTTGGGGAGGCCTTTTAATGGAATAAAATGAGACTGCTTAGAAAAGCGATCTACCACAACTAAGATGGTGTTCATCCCTTTAGATACTGGCAGTTCGGCTATGAAGTCCATGGACAAGTGTGTCGATTGGATAAGTACAGATTCTCCTGTAATTGGTCCATGCGTCGGTTGTTCTGCTCTAAATATTTCTCAATTTTAGAAAACATGCTGGTGTGCGTGCTCAAGACCTCAGCGGGGTCCATGTTTGTAGGGCTGAGCATACTGTAATGATGCGCTCACCACAAACAGGGCGTGACCGCGGGGCCGAGGTGGGGATTTGATAGACGCCGACCCACAGCCGCGAGGGCGCGTCTGGAGTGTAGAAAGGTCGAGGTAGCCGGGTCGGGATAGGAGAGGTCAGGATGGTCAGTGATACTTGCCGAGGTCTGGATTGGAGAGGTGCGGATCGTTGCAGGTACTTTTGCCAAGGTCGGTATTAGAGAGGTGCGGATCTTAGATGGAGTTGGTAAGCCGGGTCAGGAGCGGAGAGGTACGGAATCAAAAAAGCAAACAAGGTCAGGCAACACAGGACAAGACAGGCAATACTCAGACAGGAGGCAGAACTGCAGTGAGCACAGCGCACATAAACAAGGTTATGCTCGGCCGATGTGCAAGAGGGCAGGCTGAGCATATATAGGGAGAACAGACCAATGAGGAGGAAGCATACTCCCTAGTATGCATGGCTGTGGTTGGCTGATGCAGATAGAGATAGCACAGGTGTATCCCTTAGACAGGAGTGAGGAAGCTTCTGCATGCGTGCGCGGGTGCCGCGCATAGCGGGTGCGCGCTGTGTGGCGATGACGTCACTGCACGAGCGAAACCTGGAGGCGGGACCAGCGGGAATGGCATTTAGTGCCAAGTGCGGTCCGCGCGCGCCCCTAGAATGAACGCTGGCATTCGCCGGTCCGCGAGATGTGCTGCAGGAGGCAGCATAAGCAGGAAGCCGATCGCGGTTCTGGGTAAGGTGACAGCGCGTCGGAAGGGGCGCGGATGACGGATCCTTACAGTCACTCATTGGGAGGCAGTGTCACTGATTGGGAGGCAGTGTCACTCATTGGGAGGCAGTGTCACTGATTGGGAGGCAGTCTCACTCATTGGGAGGCAGTCTCACTCATTGGGAGGCAGTGTCACTGATTGGGAGGCAGTGTCACTGATTGGGAGGCAGTCTCACTCATTGGGAGGCAGTGTCACTGATTGGGAGGCAGTGTCACTGATTGGGAGGCAGTGTCACTGATTGGGAGGCAGTCTCACTCATTGGGAGGCAGTCTCACTCATTGGGAGGCAGTGTCACTGATTGGGAGGCAGTCTCACTCATTGGGAGGCAGTGTCACTGATTGGGAGGCAGTGTCACTGATTGGGAGGCAGTGTCACTCATTGGGAGGCAGTGTCACTGATTGGGAGGCAGTGTCACTCATTGGGAGGCAGTGTCACTCATTGGGAGGCAGTGTCACTGATTGGGAGGCAGTCTCACTCATTGGGAGGCAGTGTCACTGATTGGGAGGCAGTCTCACTCATTGGGAGGCAGTGTCACTGATTGGGAGGCAGTCTCACTCATTGGGAGGCAGTCTCACTCATTGGCAGGCAGTGTCACTGATTGGGAGGCAGTGTCACTCATTGGGAGGCAGTGTCACTGATTGGGAGGCAGTGTCACTCATTGGGAGGCAGTGTCACTCATTGGGAGGCAGTCTCACTCATTGGGAGGGCAGTCTCACTCATTGGGAGGCAGTGTCACTGATTGGGAGGCAGTCTCACTCATTGGGAGGCAGTGTCACTGATTGGGAGGCAGTCTCACTCATTGGGAGGCAGTGTCACTGATTGGGAGGCAGTGTCACTCATTGGGAGGCAGTGTCACTCATTGGGAGGCAGTGTCACTGATTGGGAGGCAGTGTCACTCATTGGGAGGCAGTGTCACTGATTGGGAGGCAGTGTCACTCTGTCAGGATCCGTGATCTGCAACGCACTCGGCACACCCAGCACTTACCCCAACCCATGATCGGGCCCCCCGCTCCTTCCATCATCCGTGATGCGCCCCTTCCTGCACCTGGCATCAGCTGCCATCCTAGGGGCGCGTGCATCTCACGCAGAGGTAAATACACTGCCATCTGGTCCCACCTCCAGGTTGCGGTGAAGTCATCGGCACGCAACGCTCAGTCATCACAGACCCTTCCCACACCTGTCTCCTGCACCGGAACTGCCAATCACAGCAGGCGCTGCTGACGCGCTTCTTCCTCATTGGTGCCTGTCTCCTTTATTTGCTCAGCCGTCACACTGGCAATTCGGCTGAGCATAAACCTTTGTTGGTTCGAAGTGGTCACTGCTACCCTGGCCTCCACAGTCTTGTCTTGCACTCTGGTTCCTAGTTCCTCTGTTTCTGACCTCGGCTATTCTCTTGGACTCCGCTCTTCTAATCTACTGACCCCGGCTACCAACGACGATCCGCACCTCTCCAATTCAGACCTCGGCAAAGTACCACGACAATCTGCATCTCTCCAATCCTGACCACGGTTAAGTACCTTCAATGATCCGCACCTCTCCAACCCCGACCTCGTCAAGTATTTCTGACTATCCATACCTCTCCAATCCTGACCCGGCTAACTCGACCAATCTACACTCCAGACGCGCACACGCGGCTGTGGGCTGGTGTTTATATCAATCCCCACCTCGGCCCCGCGGTCACACCTTGTTTGTGGTGAGCACATCGTTGCAGTATGCTCAGCCCCACAAACATGGACCTGTAACAGGGGACTTATCCCTGTTCAGTAATGTTCCTTTAATCTAGCAGTGTGGTAGTTAATTACTAAATATCACCTGCCTGATTAGATTGTTTACAAAAAGCCTGCCTTTGAGACAGGAAGTGACTCTCTTTAGCTCTGACTGAGAGCTGACCTTTGGAGACACCAGAATGTCTTGAGCTCTGCCAGCCACACAGCAGAACTGATTGCAAGACACCCAATAAGACTTCTAAACCTGGATGCTGATATTTTTCTGTGCACGCACGTGTGCGGTTCCAGGAGAGCAGAGAAGCTTACTCTACAGCTGATAAACAGATAAGACTTTCATTATTAAGAGACTGCTTATATCTGCTTATTTTCATGCTATGTGTTTGGGATGGGAGAAATGCTTAACTAATGGAGATGTGAACTAATTGCAAGGATTTCACTAGAAATACTCCCAAGTGAATGGAAGCTTTGTTCCCCCCTGTGTTTGGATAATGTCCTGATGAAAAGGACAAGGCACAATAAAGCCTATTATAATTTCACATTATAACGACTCCAATTGTGTACCTCTGTGAACGTCCGTCTACAGGACCCCGCTGAGGTTGGGCGAGTCTTGAGCACGCACGCCAGCATGTTCTCTAAAATCGAAAAATATATAGAACAGAATGACCATAGCATGGACTTATTGTAACAGAACATCCTGTCTCTTACTGACCGGGCGCAAGCCCGTCTTCCTAGTCCTGTCCCTTTGGGGCCTTCTGCTGCAACTTTAGCTTCTATGCCCATGACTTCGACATCAGAACCCCGGGGCTTTTTGAATCAATGTTTCATACAGTTCGGTTGGTGTTTATATCAATCCCCACCTCTGCCCCGCGGTCACGACTTGTTTGTGGTGATCACATCATTACACACTCATTGGGAGGGCAGTGTCACTCATTGGGAGGGAGGTGTCACTCATTGGGAGGAAGGTGTCACTCATTGGGAGACAGTGTCACTGATTGGGAGGCAGTGTCACTCATTGGGAGGGAGGTGTCACTTATTGGGAGGGAGGTGTCACTCATTGGAAGACAGTGTCACTGATTGGGGGCGGTGTCACTCATTGAGGGGGCAGTGTCACTCATTGGGAGGGCAGTGTCACTAATTGGGAGGCAGTGTCACTCATGGGAGGCTTTGTCACTGGGAGGGAGGTGTTACTCATTGGGAGTCAGCATCACTCATTGGGGGGCGGTGTCATTCATTGGGAGGCAGTGTCACTGATTGGAAGGCAGTGTCACTCATTGGGGGGCAGCATCACTCATTGGGAGGCAGTCTCACTCATTGGGAGGGCGGTGTCACTCATTGGGAGGCAGTGTCACTGATTGGGAGGCAGTGTCACTCATTGGGTGGGCAGTGTCACTCATTGGGAGGCAGTGTCACTGATTGGGAGGGCGGTGTCACTCATTGGGAGGGCAGTGTCACTCACTGGGAGGCAGTGTCACTGATTGGGAGGGCAGTGTCACTCATTGGGTGGCGGAGTCACTCATTGGGAGGCAGTGTCACTCATTGGGAGGACAATGTCACTCATTGGGAGGCAGTGTCACTCATTGGGAGGGCGGTGTCACTCATTGGGAGGGCGGTTTCACTCACTTGCAGGGTAGGGGTTAATATAACAGGGGATAGTACAGTATGTGACAGGCAGGATGCAGGGGCAGAGGGTAAAGATGGGGGAGGGGTATTCTTGGTGTCCCCCCCCCCCAGGGCTGTGTCACCACTCTGCTCCCCAGGATGTGGTGACTCTGCACCTGCCTCTATGTGTCAACGGAAAGCAGAGACTCTGAGAGAGCGTGGAGCAGGGAGACCGTGTCACAAACACAGGGAGACTGTCACACACACACAGAGACTGTCACACACTAGGAGACGTGACTATCACGGGAGAGCAGGCAATTACACCTTTATACCGGGATCATATCACTGAGCAAAACCAAGGAGTAAAACAAATTGCATTTATTCCTTAGAAACAGACATACACACAATGAATTACAATATGCAGAAGAAAACACACTTTCTGGGGGTCTGGGCTACAAAACTAATCTTTCCTTGTCGAAATAGCTCAGAAAACATAGTCTTTACAAGTCCTTTCAATGACCGGGATGTACCCGCAAAAGTCCTGGAACTGATCTCGGCATGCAGTTCCTGACCCACCGCACTTTCCACTCTGGAGGTGCTGAAATCCCTTGACCAGGAGCGAGTACCAAACGTCCTGGTACTCTTTTCGGCGTGTAGTTCCAGCCACGACCGCAACGTCCTCTTTTCAGAACTTGGCCCCTGAAAAGTGGGACTTGCTTTGAAATGTCTGACGCCGGCTCGCGTCTATTTCTGTCAGAGCATCTTTTGGTCAATTCAAATCTGCCACTGCTGTTTTGGCGCTTAGAATCTCTCGACCTGATTGGCTGCTAGGTTTCTTATATGGTTTTCAGTCCCGTTCACAAAACGCTACAGCCAATCAGCGCGTGGGAATATTGCTACCAGCCTATCACAGATTTGCCGGTACTCTGAAGCTGGGCGGGCACTGATTCCAATTCTGCCAAGGGGCATACGCCAACCTGGCACCTCTGCCGTTTAACATACTGAACCCCCCATTGTGCCCGGCTCCTCAGAGTCTGGGGCTGGGAAAATGGTTGCCAGATAGCCCTTATTCATGCCAGGATGTGGGTACTGAAGTGTAACTCCGGTACTCCGCCCGCCCTAACACCTTGGCATCTCTGAGACTTTCAAGTCCGGGACCTGAGCAGACACAGTGGCACCAAGCCTGGTGGCCATCTTGTCTCTCGGAACCATGGACCTGGAAACTCCCCAGTTCATTTACAGTGCATCAAGCATATATACCTATTAAATAAACCCGTTTAATAACATACACTTTACACTGTGTCTTTGCTAAAAATGTCCAAGTCCTTCTTTGTTGTCAGGGATAGAATAAGAATGTATACTATCTATTCTCACTAGGTGTAAGAGGAATAGCAGGGAGCGCAAAAAAAGAAAGAAAATAAAAATGGAGAAAAAAATGAATGTTTCTTTAATGACTCCAAGGTGAATATGCGATGAATGCAGGAAGGAAAAGGGAGTAGGGATAGAGGGTGGTTCAAATTGGGGTGGAAAATAGCTTAGATCATTACACTCACACGGCCATGTGTGAGTGTCTGGTATATCTGTAGCAGTCTTTCGAGATCTGTGGCTGAATGGGCTTCCACTCTTTCTATGGCACCGGGTCTCTTCGTTGCTTCCGTGTGTGACCCAGAAACAAAGAGACAGCTGGAATTGGTGCCAGAGACACATATGGGAAATGTGGACGAATAGATGAATAAATAAATACCACTCACATGGCCATATGTGAGTGACTGCCCATCACATTGGGCCAATCTGGGCAGCCTGGGGTTGTCCTCTGTCTCCCTGCGTCCCCTTGGCGCGGTGTCGGCGGGCGGAAGAAGGATAATACGGATTGATAAATAAACAATTTATTATTAAAAACAAGTAAGTATCTGGACACTTAAGAGTAAGAAATGCATGTTTGGGCTCGCCGGCGTTTCTTTCAGCCTCCTGCTGCAGTGGATTCCTGCTTCCGCGTCCGGATCGTGGGACTGTAGAGAGGCTGCTTCCTGGAACGACGGTGGCCTACAGCAGTCAAAATTCATCCACGGGAACAACACGTTTCGCATACGTGATGCTTCGTCAGGTTCTCCTGTTTTAGCTATTCTCACTAGCCATATCCCTGCCACTCTGCAAAAACCTGACTCTACATTTTTACACCAAATAAACCTAGCAGCTTTATCACCTAGCTGGAGTACCCCCTGAACACCTATACCAGGTTCAGGGTGACTTGGGCATGAACTGGGCACCCCCCCTTATACTAGGGACCCCTGTACCGTTCTGGGGATACCGTGATCCCCTATGCCCCTTTTACCTTTCTGGTCTGTGCTGAAGCAGGGAATACTGGCGGTGAGTCGTAAGCACGTTTTCAGGATAGGATTTTGACCGGAGCACTGTGCTTCAATGTTTCCGAGAATCTGACCTGATTCCCGGCTACATTTTTGGGGTATCCTGTAACTTGGGGACGCTGCTAAATATCCACAATCTGTAAAGACTTTCTCCACAAACCTCCCCCTGACGCTCATAGCCTAGCAATCACTGCTTGCTGGCACCCCTGGAAAGGCAAAAACATAAGAATTCTTTATTGTCGCATATTTTCATACAATGCATAGCAGTACATACACGCCAGCCAGGTCCAAGAGCTGACACTCTAGGACCCCACAACGTGACTCAGGGGCAACCAAGTGGGCTTGACCTTTATTTGCGTGCCTGGTTACCCCCTCATCGTCACAGTGTCACACACAGAGAGGCCGAGTCACACACACACACACACAGAGAGGCCGTGTCACACACACACATAGGCCGTGTCACACACATAAGGAGGCCATGTCACACACACACACAGAGGCTGTGTCACACACACATAGGCCGTGTCACACACACACATACAAGGAGGCCATGTCACATACACACACAGAGGCCGTGTCACACACACAGAGAGGCTGTGTTACACACACACAGACAGGCCGTGTCACACACACAAACAGGCCGTGTCACACACACACACACACACAGAGGCCGTGTCACACACACACAGAGAGGCCGTGTCACACACAGAGAGGCCGTGTCACACACACAGAGAGGCCGTGTCACACACACACAGAGAGGCCGTGTCACACACACACAGAGAGGCCGTGTCACACACACACACAGAGAGGCCGTGTCACACACACACAGAGAGGCCATGTCACACACACACAGAGGCCGTGTCACACACAGAGAGGCCGTGTCACACACACACAGAGAGGCCGTGTCACACACACACAGAGAGGCCGTGTCACACACACACAGAGAGGCCGTGTCACACACACACACAGAGAGGCCGTGTCACACACAGAGAGGCCGTGTCACACACACACACACAGAGAGGCCGTGTCACACACAGAGAGGCCGTGTCACACACACACAGAGAGGCCGTGTCACACACACACACAGAGAGGCCGTGTCACACACAGAGAGGCCATGTCACACACACACAGAGAGGCTATGCCACACACACACACACACAGAGGCCGTGTCACACACACACACACACACACAGAGAGGCCGTGTCACACACACACAGAGAGGCCGTGTCACACACACAGAGAGGCCGTGTCACACACACACACACAGAGGCCATGCCACACACACATACAGAGAGGCCATGCCACACACACAGAGAGAGGCCATGCCACACACACACAGAGAGGCCGTGTCACACACACACACAGAAAGGCCATGCCACACACACAGAGAGGCCATGTCACACACACACAGAGAGGCCGTGTCACACACACAGAGAGGCCGTGTCACACACACACAGAGAGGCCATGCCACACACACAGAGAGGCCGTGTCACACACACACAGAGAGGCCGTGTCACACACACACACAGAGAGGCCGTGTCACACACAGAGAGGCCGTGTCACACACAGAGAGGCCATGTCACACACACACAGAGAGGCTATGCCACACACACACAGAGAGGCCGTGTCACACACACACACAGAGAGGCCGTGTCACACACACACAGAGAGACCGTGTCACACACACAGAGAGGCCGTGTCACACACACAGAGAGGCCGTGTCACACACACACAGAGAGGCCGTGTCACACACACACAGAGAGGCCATGTCACACACACACAGAGAGGCCATGCCACACACACATACAGAGAGGCCATGCCACACACACACAGAGAGGCCATGCCACACACACAGAGAGAGGCCATGCCACACACACACAGAGAGGCCGTGTCACACACACACAGAGAGGCCATGCCACACACACACACAGAGAGGCCGTGTTACACACACAGAGAGGCCGTGTCACACCCACAGAGAGGCCGTGTCACACACACACACAGAGGCCATGCCACACACACAGAGAGGCCGTGTCACACACACACATAGAGGCCGTGTCACACACACACACAGAGAGGCCGTGTCACACACACACAAAGGCCGTGTCACACACACACACACAGAGGCCGTGCCGTGTCACACACACACAGAGGCCATGCCACACACACACACAGAGGCCGTGTGACACACACACAAAGGCCAGGTCACACACACACACAGAGGCCGTGCCGTGTCACACACACACAGAGAGAGGCCATGCCACACACACACACACAGAGGCCATGCCACACACACAGAGGCCGTGTCGCACACACAGGGAGACAGTGTTGCACACAAAGGGAGGCTGTCACACACACAGAGAGGCTGTCACACACACAGAGAGTCTGTCACACACACAGAGAGGCTGTCACACACACAGAGAGGCTGTCATACATAGAGAGACTGTCACACACACAGAGAGGCCCCCCTCCCCCCCCCCCCCCCCCAGCCCTCTCCTCTCTCAATCCCTATTCTGGTATAAAGGCTCTCCTCCTCCCTCTCACATTCTCTCTCCATTATTGTGATCTTATCTTTTCTCTCTTTCTCTCCCCTGTCCACCCATCACTCCCCCCCCCCTTTCTCTCCTCTCATGTTTTCTGGCTGCTCCCCTCCTCCCCCCAGCCCCTCTGTCCCCCTTTTCTCTCATGTTTTTGGGTGCTCCTCCCCTCCCTCCTCCTCCCCTCCCTCTTATGTTTTTGAGTGCTCCCCTCCTCCCGCTCTCTCTCGTTTTTGGGTGCTCACCTCCTCCCCCCTCATGTTTTTGGGTGCTCCCCTCCTTCCCCTCTCTCTCTCTCATGTTTTTTGGGTGCTCCCCTTCCCCCCCTCCCCTTCTATCTCTCTCTCCCCCTCATGTTTTTGGGTGTTCCACTCCCCCCCCCCCCCATCGTACTCGTACTGAGCAGCGCAATCTGGCGGTTAGATCACAGGTGGAGGTTGTGACTGTTTTTTCCGCCTCTCTCTCGCCTTAATAATACCACAGGATTTCCGTTAGTTTCATGAATTTAATAAGCACATTGAAAGAAATAGCAAAAGTTTTCCGTAATGTGTACACCCAAAATATGCCAGTGACATCACCACCACAGCATGACATCACTACGGCACCCTTACATCACAGCCACCCCTGTGCAATGCTACACGTAATGGAAACCCGCACAGCTAGTGTTAACCACAGTGAGGTGCTGACTGGATGGTGACGTGATCATATCATATGGGAGAAAAAAGAACCCAGTCTTCCAGCACTCAATCACAACAAATGTATTATTGTAAATTTAAAATACTTTATTGATAACCATGAATAAAAAATAGGGTGTTAAAACGTAATTAAATGGTATATTTCAACAGCACGTGACTGTATCCTTGATAACCCACCTAAGGCTAGGTGGGTAGATGTGGTAAGATCCCTAATAGATACTCGGGATCAGACGCTATAAGTTATAGCTACCTAAAGGTATAGGAAAAGAGCCTAAGTGAGGGTGTGCCTAATTGGCTTACAATACCTCTATAAACACCACTGTATTACCAGTGCTATTAATGGTGTGTCTACATCAAACATCTGTTTGCAGTATTGGTGTTCTGGTAATTCTATCTATGCCGACAACTATATCCCTTACATGAGTGTCTGCCTATTAGTCTGCACCTATTTCCACAGTGTGGGCAATATATGTCTTTACTATAGACTTAGCTCTGACAGCGCTGGTGAATTTATGTAGCAACCAGTGCAACCTTTATCAGGGGCAGACATCATATAGGTCTAACCTATCGCATACTATGCCACATAATATATACATCATTAGTGTATCAATTGAATGCGTATCATCCGCCTAGATACACTCACATTGAGACTGTCCTTTTGGTGGGCTCTCATAGGCTCTTTTCCTATACCTTTAGGTAGCTATAACTTATAGCGTCTGATCCCGAGTATCTATTAGGGATCTTACCACATCTACCCACCTAGCCTTAAGTGGGTTATCAAGGATACAGTCACGTGCTGTTGAAATATACCATTTAATTACGTTTTAACACCCTATTTTTTATTCATGGTTATCAATAAAGTATTTTACATTTACAATAATACATTTGTTGTGATTGAGTGCTGGAAGACTGGGTTCTTTTTTCTCCCATATGATATAACCCCTGTGCAATGCAATGACATCATTTCTGAATGTTAGGAAGCTCAGTGATGTTATCACTCCGAGTACGCAGGCAACACAGGCTCACTGACATCACTGTACCAAGTAACGGGCTGCATGACATCATCGCGGCGACACACTGTGACACATACATGAACCCACACAAAATAAATGGAACTGGCAGTTTTTGGGTTGGGGCAGTTTAATGCCCTTTGACCCTGTCTTGGCCCCTCCCTCTGCGTCACACTGCGGGTCATTTTCTGCGGGCAGCCTTGGTGGTGAGCTGGCTGTACGCCCCGTCCTGCCGCTCCCCAAGGGGCTGAGTTGGGCGAGAAAAAGGGTGACGGATCCTGAATCAGCACCTGTTACATTAACCCCTGCAGTGCTACAGGGGGCTGTGATGTACTCAGCTTAAGCCCTGAGCTGACACGGAGACCTGAAAAGCATCGCTCTGCATGTTATTATATCTCTGCGTGTTATTATATCTCTCTGCGTGTTATTATATCTCTGCGTGTTATTATATCTCTGCGTGTTATTATATCTCTGCGTGTTATTATATCTCTGCGTGTTATTATATCTCTGCGTGTTATTATATCTCTGCGTGTTATTATATCTCTGCGTGTTATTATATCTCTCTGCGTGTTATTATATCCCTCTGCGTGTTAATATATCTCTCTGCGTGTTATTATATCTCTCTGCGTGTTATTATATCGCTCTGCGTGTTATTATGTCTGCGTGTTATTATATCTCTGCGTATTATTATTAGATCCCTCTGCGTGTTATTATATCTCTCTGCGTGTTATTATATCTCTCTGCGTGTTATTATATTTCTCTGCATGTTATTATATCTCTCTGCGCATTATTATATTGCTCTGCACGTTATTATATCTCTCTGCGCGTTATTATATCTCTCAGCGCGTTATTATATCTCTCAGCGTGTTATTATATCTCTGATTGTTATTATATCTCTGCGTGTTATTATATCTCTGCGTGTTATTATATCTCTCTGCGTGTTATTATATCTCTCTGCGTGTTATTATATCTCTCTGCGTGTTATTATATCTCTGTGTGTTATTATATCTCTGCGTGTTATTATATCTCTGCGTGTTATTATATCTCTCTGCGTGTTATTATATCTCTCTGAGTGTTATTATATCTCTCTGAGTGTTATTATATCTCTGCGTGTTATTATATCTCTGCGTGTTATTATATCTCTCTGCGTGTTATTATATCTCTGCGTGTTATTATATCTCTCTGCGTGATATTACATCTCTCTGCGTGTTATTATATCTCTCTGCGTGTTATTATATCTCTGCGTGTTATTATATCTCTCTGCGTGATATTACATCTCTCTGCGTGTTATTATATCTCTCTGCGTGTTATTATATCTCTGCGTGTTATTATATCTATGTGTGTTATTATATCTCTCTGCGTGTTATTATATCTCTGCGTGTTATTATATCTCTCTGCGTGTTATTATATCTCTGCGTGTTATTATATCTCTCTGCGTGATATTACATCTCTCTGCGTGTTATTATATCTCTCTGCGTGTTATTATATCTCTGCGTGTTATTATATCTCTCTGCGTGTTATTATATCTCTCTGCGTGTTATTATATCTCTCTGCGTGTTATTATATCTCTGCGTGTTATTATATCTATGCGTGTTATTATATCTCTCTGCGTGTTATTATATCTCTGCGTGTTATTATATCTCTCTGCGTGTTATTATATCTCTGCGTGTTATTATATCTCTCTGCGCGTTATTATATCTCTCTGCGCGTTATTATATCTCTCTGCGTGTTATTATATCTCTCTGCGTGTTATTATATCTCTGATTGTTATTATATCTCTCTGCGCGTTATTATATCTCTCTGCGTGTTATTATATCTCTCTGCGTGTTATTATATCTTTGCGTGTTATTATATTTCTCAGAGTGTGATTATATCTCTGCGCATTATTATATCTCTCTGCGTGTAATTATATCGCTCTGCGCGTTATTATATCTCTCTGCGCGTTATTATATCTCTCTGCGTGTTATTATATCTCTCTGCCTGTTATTATATCTCTCTGCGTGTTATTATATCTCTGCCTGTTATTATATCTCTATGAGTGTTATAATAACTCTGTGTGTTATTATAACTCCTATTCCCCCTTTTAACCTCTCCCTAAAACTTCTATTACCCCATATAACTGCTCCCTATAACTCCTTCTATTACCCCATATAACCTCCCTATAACACCTTGTGAAGCTGCTCAGTACTCACCTGGTAAAGTTGCTCGTTTGAGATCAGATTCTGTTTGTCAGAAGCTGCTGGGAAGAAATAATTCTATGAGACATACGTGGCATTTATAGGGGATCTATCTACAGGGGAGTAAATATAGCGGATCTATAGAGTAATTATAGGAGATTTACAACAGATCCTGAAATGTGACACAAACCCCGAATATAACCCGCGCGCTGACATAATATAACCCGCCCGCTGACATAATATAAACCGCGCGCTGACATAACATTATGAATCATGGAGTGAATCATCGCTGGATGTTTTCTTTCTTTATCTTTAATCGTGGATGTATTCTGAATATCTGGACTAATATTCTGATTAATTTCTTCAAACTGGTATGTGTCTGTGTGCTGTATGCTGACTCCAATCAATTGAGAGAGAATTGATAATCTAACTATTTGGTATGTCTGAGTTGATTAGGCAAACTCCTCCCTTATGTGTTAGTTAAATGCATGTGATTAGGGTACTTAAGTCAGTGTAACTTGGCTGTGAGCCATATGGCTGTGTAACATCAAAAGAGTCACATCTTAAGTGTCTACAAGAGGTAGTTTTGGAGTTGAAATTGGAGGTGAAGATTGGATGAAGATCTGGACCCTGCATTACAACTTTGCCACTGTGAGACATTCACTTTTAACATCTGTGATTATTTGTACTCTTTCTATCCCCCAGTACCTTGGAACTCTCCCTACTGCTTTTTCTGTTTACTGTTTCCTCACTCCTTTGTGAATGTCTCTGTTCTCTCCAACTTCCCCACTGCACCATTATTTATACACCTCTCTCCCAACAACTTCTATACCCCGCATACAAAAAACACCTACACAAATCCTCTATTCACACCCTCTATCTACTCATTCCCACTGCTGGGGTCTACCCATAGCCTGAACTCAGACATATACACCTGCTCTCACTCATGACTCCCTGCCATCTCTTCCCCTGTAAATGGTGTTAACCTTTTCATTTAATACTGACCAGCCTTAAATCTCACCGCACAAATCAAGCATCCCAATAGCCTGCACTCAAGGCTATAGTCCCACACTCAGTCACTCCCACCACCCATTGTGACCAAGCATTGCCATCTACAGCACTTGCTGTCTCTGTAAGTTTCCCATCATACCCCTTAGAGTGTAAGCTCTTCGGGGCAGGGATTTGCTTTCCTATTGTCTGATTTTGCTGCACTTATTGTATAATTATAATTCCCTGTACTGTATTCTTTGTGAAGCGCTGAGTACACTTTTGGCGCTATATAAATAAAGACATACAATATAACCCGCCCGCTGACATAATATAACCCGCGCGCTGACATAATATAACCCGCGCGCTGACATAATATAACCCGCCCGCTGACATAATATAACCCGGGCGCTGACATAATATAACCCGCCCGCTGACATAATATAACCCGCCCGCTGACATAATATAACCCGCCCGCTGACATAATATAACCCACGCGCTGACATAATATAACCCACCCGCTGACATAATATAACCCGCCCGTTGACATAATATAACCCGGGCGCTGACATAATATACACACAAAGCAGGACACGCAAATAAGATGTGTCCCCCTCACATACAGACACCTGGCTGTCATATGTACCAGTGCATGAAAGGCTGTACACTCCCTCAGCACATGCCATGTTCCTGTGTATCTCAGTACATACACCATTCCATGCATCCCTCAGCACATGCCACATTCCACGTGTCCCTCAGAACATGCAGCATTCCATGCATCCCTCAGCACATGCCACATTCCACGTGTCCCTCAGAACATGCAGCATTCCAAGTGGCCCTCAGCACATGCCATGTTCCACATATCCAACAGCACATGTACGTTCCACATGTTCCTCAGTACATGCCACGTTTCACGTGTTCCTCACCATGCCTCACAATCACACCACATGTACCCATGCATGTCCCCTCACCTCGGGCAGGTCTGCGCGTTTCTGAGCCGGATATACAGTATACTGCCACGGCGATAAGAACAATCATAATGACATCCGCCACGATGAAGCCAGTGATCGTTCCGAGGTCTAACTCTATGCAGTTCTGACACACTAAGGGAGAGAGAGGGTCAGCGACAGAGGGAGGAAGGGTCCATGAGAGAGGGAGGGGGAGCGGGTCAGCGAGAGAGGGAGGGGGAGGGAGAGAGAGGGTCAGCGAGAGAGGGAGGAAGGGTCCGTGAGAGAGGGAGGGGGAGGGAGAGAGAGGGTCAGCGAGAAAGGGAGGGAGGGTCAATGAGAGGGAGAGAGAGGGAGCGGGTCATTGGAAGGTCTGTGTGTATGTCCCGGTTTTGATTCCCATTGGTTAAATACTTGCCAGCTTAGGTATTTAAACACTAGCAGGGGATCACATGACTAACCCCCTGAAGAAGTGTCAATCAGACACGAAACGCGTAGTGATGACGTCAACGCAGCGACGCGACATCCGTGACGACGGACATCCGGTAGCTGCAGCCCTAACACACCATGAGGATACTGACGGGAGAGAGTGCGAGTTTCAGCTTTACCAACTATTTCTGGACCCTTCTCATTTAACAACAGGGAACTCTCTTGTCATTAGGTTTTGAAAACGGAACTTGATCCCCTGTGTGTGTTTTGAACTTTAGGATCAATTAGATCCATTTTTATATTAGTGTTATTTGTTCCCCATTTTTAATATATAAAATTATTGTGTATTAACTTGGGCCTTTGTTTCTTTCCATGTGCCCCTATTTTTGTGGGTTTTTTTAGGGTGAGGGAGAGAGGGTCAGCGAGGGAGGGAGGGGGTGACGGTAAGGGGGTACCAAGGCCAATAAATAAAGGTATTATGCCCGGCTGGGTGCCCCTAAGCCAGATTGGGAATTGTAGAGTGTCAGCTCTGCAACCCAGCAAGAGTGGTAATACTGCAAATGTATTCAAAATGCCTGTGTCTCTCCCCCCAGGGATAAGGAAGCAAGAGTAATGCTATGTATCAGCTGTATAAGCCATGTAACAGGGTTCCCCTGAGTCATAGTGGGTAAATGTAAAGTGTCAGCTCTGCAGCCCACTAATGGCTGCAACCCTGTAATTGTGTTAGAATGGTCTGTGTGTGTCCCGCTAGGTATAAGGGGACCACATGTATAAGCCATGTAACAGAGTTCCCCTCAGTCATATGGGGTAAATGTGAAGTGTCAGCTCTGCAGCCCACTACTGGCTGCAAGCCTGTAAATGTGTTAGAATTGTCTGTGGGTGTCCCGCTAGGCATAAGGGGACCACATCAATACCCGGAGTTACATTGTATATGTCTTCCCCAGTTATGTATCAGTTATAAGCATTGTCACAGTGTTTCACTGCCAACCGCAGAAAGGAAAAAAGTTTTAAAAGTCAGCAGCCTTTTGCGTAGCACATAAGCAATGAGGTAACTTTGGCTAGGAACGTCCTGGAGCATTGAGTTTTTTAGGTGAGCGCTGCTGGGGTAAAACCATTAAAAAGGTTATCACGCAATTATTTCAAAGCCTTATAAAAAATTGATAAATTAAAGTTACCTTAGTTTAACTGTTTTAACATTATAGACATAAGGGGATTTTTCCTTCAGGCATCCAGAACAGGAGGTAACACTTAAAGTGTGAGTACTATGCTTTAAAATGCATGGCAGGAAATCCAGTGAGTAAGCAATGCATAATTTAGACTCTGGCTTCTAAGTCACCCTGCTGATTCGGTTCCCCTGTGTCTGGAAACAGGCCGTAGCTCAAAATAATTAGCCAAGTAAGGTGTCAAGTGGGGAGGGGGAGAGGTAAACAGTTTGTCCCTGACAGATGTCCAGGTGTCAGGGGGCAGGTAGACAACCTGTCACCAGGGAAATGGGCTTGGCTAGGTATGCTAAGTGGCTTAGGGCCGAAGTTCGCACATGCCCGTGGCATACCTTGAAGCCTCTGCCAGGCTTCCTGAAGTATGGGCGAACCTTGCCAATAGGTGGGATGTTTTGTTCCCACGCCGCGATTGGTTGCACAGTGTAAAGATAGGACTTGTGAGCTTTTAAAAGTCAGTGCAGCCAGTCAGGAGGTAGATTCAACATGCTGTAAAAAGATTCACCTGAGATTCCATCTAAGATCTTTCCTGTAACCAGATTTAACATCATAACTAAGTGTATTTTCGTAGTATTTTGTAAATCAAGCTGTGTATGTTCATTCTGTAAATAAATCACAATTTATTTTATATCTCGCTTTGCTCAATCAAAGGGTCTGGGTATTTTTGTGTTAAAAGCATTGGTCTCCCGTGACAGAGGGTCAATGAGAGGGAGAGTGGGAGATGAAGAGAGAGGGTCAGCAAGTGAGGGAGAGGGAGGGTCAGCGAGAGAGGGAGTGTGAGGGAGAGAGAGAGTGTCAGAGAGGGAGGGTGAGGGAGAGAGCGAGGGAGTGGGAGAGGGTCTGCGAGAGAGGGAGGGTGAGGGAGAGAGAGGGATGGCGAGGGAGAGAGAGGGTCAGTGAGAGAGGGAGGGTGAGAGAGAGGGTCAGTGAGAAAGGGAAGGTAAGAGAGAGGGTCAGTGAGAGGGAGGGTGAGGGAGAGACAGGGTCAGTGAGAGAGGGAGGATCAGGGGGAGATGGAGAGAGAGGGAGGGAGAGAGAGGTCAGAGAGGGAGGGAGGATGTGGGAGAGATAGGGTCAGCGAGAGAGAGAGGGTGTGGGTCAGCGAGAGAGGGAGTGTGAGGGAGATAGAGGATCAGTGAGAGAGGGAGGGTGAGGGAGAGGGTCAGTGAGAGAGGGAGGGTGTGGGAGAGAGGGTCAGCGAGAGAGGGAGGGTGAGGGAGAGAGGGTCAGTGAGAGAGGGAGGGTGAGGGAGAGAGGGAGGGTGAGGGCGAGAGAGGGTCAGCGAGAGAGGGAGGGTGAGGGAGAGGGTCAGTGGGATAGGGAGGGTGTGGGAGAGAAAGAGGGTCAGCAAGAGAGGGAGGGAGAGGGTGAAGAAGAGAGAGAGGGTCAGCAAGAGGGAGGGTGTGGGAGAGGGAGAGAGAGGGTCAGTGAGAGAGGAAGGGTGAGGGAGAGCGTCAGTGGGAGAGGGAGGATGAGGGAGAGAGAGGGTCAGCGAGAGAGTGAGGGAGAGGGTCAGTGGGAGAGGGAGGGTGAGGGAGAGAGGGTCAGCGAGAGAGTGAGGGAGGGTGAGAGAGGGTGAAAGAGAGGGTCAGCGAGAGAGGGAGGGTGAGGGTGAAGAAGAGAGAGAGGGTCAGCAAGAGGGAGGGTGTGGGAGAGGGAGAGAGAGGGTCAGCGAGAGAGGAAGGGTGAGGGAGAGCGTCAGTGGGAGAGGGAGGATGAGGGAGAGAGAGGGTCAGCGAGAGAGTGAGGGAGAGGGTCAGTGGGAGAGGGAGGGTGAAGGAAAGAGAGGGTCAGTGAGAGAGGGAGGGTGAAGGAAAGAGAGGGTCAGCGAGAGAGTGAGGGAGGGTGAGAGAGAGAGGGTCAACGAGAGAGGGAGGGTGAAGGAAAGAGAGGGTCAGTGAGAGAGGGAGGGTGAGGGAGCGGGTCAGTGAGAGAGGGAGGGTGTGGGAGAGAGAGGGTCAGTGAGAGAGGGAGGGTGAGGGAGAGAAATAGGATCAGTGAGAGGGAGGGAGAGGGAGAGAGAGGAAGGGTGAAGGAGAGAGAGGTTGTGGGAGAGAGAGAAAGGGGGTCAGTGAAAGAGGGGGATGAGGGAGAGAGAGAGGGTCAGCGAGAGATGGAGGGTGAGGGAGAGAGGGTCAGCGAGAGAGGGAGTGTGAGGGAGAGAGAGAGGGTCAGTGAGAGAGGGAGGGTGAGGGAGAGAGAGGGTCAGCGAGAGAGTGAGGGTCAGCGAGGGTGTGAGGGAGGGTCAGCGAGAAAGGGAGGGTGAGGGAGAAAGAGTGTGAGTGAAAGTGTGAAAGGGAGAGTGTGTCAGAGGGCGAATGTGTGAGAGGGAGAGTGTGTGAGAGAGAGTATGTGAGATAGAATGTGAGAGTGTGAGAGGGGAGTGTGAGAGGGGAGTGTGTGATAGGGAGAGTGTGAGATAGGGAGAGTGTGTGATAGGGAGAGTGTGGGAGAGGAAGAGAGTGTGAGAGGAAGAGAGTGTGAGAGAGATGCACTTGGGTCCCACCCCCGAGACCTGCCATGCCTCCGCTCCTAGTCGGGAAGAGCCAGTGAAATCAAAGTAATGTTCGGGCGCAGACTCACTTCTCACAAACACGTAAATATGTTTTTCAGCTTTGTCCCCTTTGCAGGAGTAGTGTCCGCGCGGGTCATTCCACACCGAGCCCAGGTCCAGCGTACTGTTCTCACCCACCAGCTCCCAGACTCCTTTATGCCAGGTCATGGCTTTGAGATCGCCGCAGCTCAGAGTGAGCTTCCCATTCTTATCCGAAACATCCACTGTGGGCACAAGAGACCAGAGCTGGGAGTTACAGGGTCAGTCCCACTGCCGGACACAAGAGACCCGAGCTGGGAGTTACAGGGTCAGTCCTACTGCTGGGCACAAGAGACCAGAGCTGGGAGTTACAGGGTCAGTCCCACTGCTGGACACAAGAGACCAGAGCTGGGAGTTACAGGGTCAGTCCTACTGCCGGACACAAGAGACCAGAGCTGGGTGTTACAGGGTCAGTCCTACTGCCGGACACAAGAGACCAGAGCTGGGAGTTACAGGGTCAGTCCCACTGCTGGGCACAAGAGACCAGAGCTGGGAGTTACAGGGTCAGTCCCACTGCTGGGCACAAGAGACCAGAGCTGGGAGTTACAGGGTCAGTCCCACTGCTGGACACAAGAGACCAGAGCTGGGAGTTACAGGGTCAGTCCTACTGCCGGACACAAGAGACCAGAGCTGGGAGTTACAGGGTCAGTCCTACTGCCGGACACAAGAGACCAGAGCTGGGAGTTACAGGGTCAGTCCCACTGCCGGACACAAGAGACCAGAGCTGGGAGTTACATGGTCAGTCCCACTGCTGGACACAAGAAACCAGAGCTGGGAGTTACAGGGTCAGTCCCACTGCTGGGCACAAGAGACCAGAGCTGGGAGTTACAGGGTCAGTCCCACTGCTGGGCACAAGAGACCAGAGCTGGGAGTTACAGGGTCAGTCCTACTGCCGGACACAAGAGACCAGAGGTGGGAGTTACAGGGTCAGTCTTACTACCGGACACAAGAGACCAGAGGTGGGAGTTACAGGGTCAGTCCTACTGCCGGACACAAGGACCAGACCTGGGAGTTAAATGGTCAGTCCCACTGCTGGACACAAGAGACCAGAGCTGGGAGTTACAGGGTCAGTCCTACTGCCGGACACAAGAGAACAGAGCTGGGTGTTACAGGGTCAGTCCTACTGCCGGACACAAGAGACCAGAGCTGGGAGTTACAGGGTCAGTCCTACTGCCGGACACAAGAGACCAGAGCTGGGAGTTACAGGGTCAGTCCCACTGCTGGACACAAGAGACCAGAGCTGGAAGTTACATGGTCAGTCCCACTGCTGGACACAAGAGACCAGAGCTGGGAGTTACAGGGTCAGTCCTACTGCCGGACACAAGAGACCAGAGCTGGGAGTTACAGGGTCAGTCCTACTGCCGGACACAAGAGACCAGAGCTGGGAGTTACAGGGTCAGTCCCACTGCCGGACACAAGAGACCAGAGCTGGGAGTTACAGGGTCAGTCCCACTGCTGGGCACAAGAGACCAGAGCTGGGAGTTACAGGGTCAGTCCCACTGCTGGGCACAAGAGACCAGAGCTGGGAGTTACAGGGTCAGTCCTACTGCCGGACACAAGAGATCAGAGGTGGGAGTTACAGGGTCAGTCTTACTGCCGGACACAAGAGACCAGAGGTGGGAGTTACAGGGTCAGTCCTACTGCTGGACACAAGAGACCAGACTTGGGCGTTACATGGTCAGTCCCACTGCTGAACACAAGAGACCAGAGCTGGGAGTTACAGGGTCAGTCCTACTGCCGGACACAAGAGACCAGAGCTGGGTGTTACAGGGTCAGTCCTACTGCCGGACACAAGAGACCAGAGCTGGGAGTTACAGGGCAGTCCTACTGCCGGGCACAAGAGACCAGAGCTGGGAGTTACAGGGTCAGTCCCACTGCTGGGCACAAGAGACCAGAGCTGGGAGTTACAGGGTCAGTCCTACTGCCGGACACAAGAGACCAGAGCTGGGAGTTACAGGGTCAGTCCCACTGCTGGGCACAAGAGACCAGAGCTGGGAGTTACAGGGTCAGTCCTACTGCCGGACACAAGAGACCAGAGCTGGGTGTTACAGGGTCAGTCCTACTGCCGGACACAAGAGACCAGAGCTGGGAGTTACAGGGTCAGTCCTACTGCCGGACACAAGAGACCAGAGCTGGGAGTTACAGGGTCAGTCCTACTGCCAGACACAAGAGACCAGAGCTGGGAGTTACAGGGTCAGTCCTACTGCCGGACACAAGAGACCAGAGCTGGGAGTTACAGGGTCAGTCCTACTGCCGGACACAAGAGACCAGAGCTGGGAGTTACAGGGTCAGTCCTACTGCCGGACACAAGAGACCAGAGCTGGGAGTTACAGGGTCAGTCCTACTGCCGGACACAAGAGACCAGAGCTGGGAGTTACAGGGTAAGTCCTACTGCCGGACACAAACTAGAGCTGGGTGTTACAGGGTCAGTCCCACTGCCGGACACAAGAGACCAGAGCTGGGAGTTACAGGGTCAGTCTTACTGCCGGACACAAGAGACCAGAGCTGGGAGTTACAGGGTCAGTCCTACTGCCGGACACAAGAGACCAGAGCTGGGAGTTACAGGGTCAGTCCTACTGCCGGACACAAGAGACCAGAGCTGGGAGTTACAGGGTCAGTCCTACTGCCGGACACAAGAGACCAGAGCTGGGAGTTACAGGGTCAGTCTCATTGGGGACTAAGGGGACGCAATTATGTTTTACTCTGAGTACCGGATGTGAACCACTTGATTGCTTGCTGTAGAGATCATGTGTAACCGCTATGTCCTCCTAGAACCTGAGAATTTACTGCATGATATAGCCAGTATGTCACAGGCCCAGAGACTGCAGGCCGTTATAACATGCCAGGACGTCGTGGGGCAGTCTCTCTGTGATTGTCCCATCTCTCTAACTGTGACTGTCCCATCTCTCTAACAGTGACTGTCCCTTATCTCTAACTGTGACTGTACCATCTCTCTAACTGTGACTGTCCCCTCTATCTGTGACTGACCCTTCTCTCTGTGACTGTCCCCTTTCTATGACTGTCCCTTCTCTCTGTGACTGTCCCCTCTCTGACTGTCCCTTCTCTCTGTGACTGTCCCTTCTCCCTTGACTGTCCCCTCTCTCTGTGACTGTCCCCTCTCTCTGAGACTGTCCCTTCTCTCTGTGACTGTCCCCTCTCTGTGACTGTCCCTTCTCTCTGTGATTGTCCCCTCTCTTTGTGACTGTCCCCTCTCTCTGTGACTGTCCCTTCTCTCTTCCACTCACCCCACATCCTTCTGTCTCTGTGCCCTACACTCATATACCACATGGTAACTGTCCCTTTTCCTTACACAGCAGAAGAACAGTTTGGGGAACACTGAGACTCTCTGAATGTCTATGAGATTTGCCCCTGAGAGTTATGGCCCCCTGTACCTTTCGCATGTGTGGGCATCAGGCCAGCGCTGAGCAGAAGGACCCACAGGATGGATTCAGGATACTCCATACTTCATGGGCTTGTTGCTTGTCAGATGGTATTGGCGTGCTGAGCTCTCTCTCGCCTCCGCTGCCTGCTCACCGAGTACAGGAAGCTACTGTGGGTTTTGTCTTATGGTTTTGAGACTCACACGTGAGAGAGAGCGAGGGGTGAGTTTAAATACCCATATGGATAAGCATCGCTCGTACACCCCCAATCAGCACATCCTCCTACGTACCGCCATGTGCTCCCAGGCTGTCCCCCATACCTAGGGCTGAAATACTGCCTCTGAAGTGGGTGAATACGAATAGCAGTGTCCGCTCTCCTTGCCAGGAGACCCCCCCGAGCGGGAAGACTCTTTACTACCCATCCACTTGAATAATCTGTACGGTTTCCCCCAGCACGAGAAGGATATGTTTATCGCACTAAAATTAGATTGTAAGCTCTGCAGGGCAGGATCTTACTGTGACGGCACCGTGCGCACAGTCTCCACTTGATATGGTAACATGCCACAGGTAAACCTTATAGGAAACATCAGGGTGCCCGGCACCCAACGTCCTGTAAACAAAACCTCCAGAAAAGACATCCGCGGAAACGCCTCACAGAGTTCTGCTAATGTTTGAGGTTTTCGTGAAGTTTAGCAGACGTGGCCAAAGCTGGCAGTTTCCGTGGAGTTTAGCAGACATGGCCCCAGATGTGGCCAAAGCTGGCCGTTTCCGTGGAGTTTAGCAGACGTGGCCGCAGCTGGCCGTGATCTGTTGTGTGAATGAAAGGATCTGTTTTGTGTATGGAAGGATCTGTTGTGTGTTTGAAAGGATCTATTGTGTGTAAGGAAGTCTCCACCCCAGTCTGCTGTTTTGTTGACAGCATTAATCGCAAACCATGACCCGCTCCACTTCTTACCCCCGACACTGGCGCTGTTCACAGGAGAGAATGTGGAGTAATTCCGATGCTGCCAACAGTGTTCCCTCTGTGGCTGGGGGCCCCGGGGGGTTGGGGTGTCTGATCCTGCGCAATCACTTTCAAAGAACTAAACAAAGAGAACAATTTAGTTCTAGTTTTGAGGACAGAAAAAGAGTCTGATTCCCAAAACACGAGGAATAGATGGTATAAAACCCGGCATTCGCTTACTATGGAAATGTTCAAGGTTTAGAAAAATGATGTAAAAATATGTATATTTGTCCAATTTGTTTATAAAAGAGCCAATCAGCTAAAGGAACCATCAATTTGCTTCACTTTCGTATCATTCTGTGTAACTGTCACAATGTGTTACTGTCACATTGTGTTACTCTGTGTCACTGTCACAATGTGTTACTCTGTGTCACTGTCACGATGTGTTACTGTGTTACTGTCACATTGTGTTACTCTGTGTCGCTGTCACTATGTGTTACTCTGTGTCACTGTCACAATGTGTTACTCTTTGTTACTGTCACATTGTGTTACTCTTTGTTACTGTCACATTGTGTTATCTGTGTCACTGTCACATTGTGTCACTGTCATAATGTGTTACTGTCACATGGTGTTACTCTGTGTCACTGTCACAATGTGTTACTCTGTGTCACTGTCACATTGTGTTACTGTGTCACTGTCACATTGTTACTCTGTGTCACTGTCACTCTGTGTCACTGTCACTCTGTGTCACTGTCACATTGTATCACTCTGTCACTGTCAGATTGTGTTACTCTGTCACTGTCAGATTGTGTTACCATGTGTCACTGTCAGATTGTGTTACTCTGTGTCACTGTCACATTGTATCACTCTTTGTCACTCTGTGTTACTGTCACATTGTGTTACTGTCACATTGTGTTACTGTCACGTTCTGTTACATTGTGTTACTCTGTCACTGCGTGTCACATGACGTCACTCCATATAGCTGTCACTTTCTTTCCGCAGGTAAACAAACCTGGCACGTGACACGCTTCCCGCGCGCCACTTCCGGTGACTTCACCAGCCGTTACCAGGAGAGGGCGGAAGCGGAAGTGCAGGAGACAGCGGAGACCCAGGAAGAGTGAGTCAGAGAGAGAGAGAGAGAGAGAGAGTGTGTGTGTGTGTGTGTGTGTGTGTGTGTGTGTGTGTGTGTGTGTGTGTGTGTGTGTGTGTGTGTGTGTGTGTGTGTGTGTGTGTGTGTGTGTCTCTGTGTGTCTGTCTCTGTGTGTCTGTCTCTGTGTGTCTGTCTCTGTGTGTCTGTCTCTGTGTGTGTGTGTGTCTGTCTGTCTGTGTGTGTCTGTGTGTGTGTGTCTCGTGATGTATAATGTATGCATAGTGCTATGCAGCTGCCATCACATTTTGGCACCACTCACATATACCTATATTGCGCTGTGTCTGGCCCACCACCATTTTAATTTCTTCCCCGTGTGATGTCACAGACTTTTGTTTGGTTTCAAACCCAATCAGTCTCTTTCCTGTCTCACAGGGTAGTACGCAGCATGCATCTCTCCATACTTATTTGCCTTGACTAAAGCGTCCGATTTATCTTTGTATTTAAGGCCCAAGTTTCACACCCATACGTGAGCACGGGCAGGATACACGGGTCACATCCATACGTGAGCACGGCAGGATACACGGATCACATCCATACGTGAGCACAGGCAGGTTACACAGGTCACATCCATACGTGAGCACGGCAGGATACACGGATCACATCCATACGTGAGCACAGGCAGGTTACACAGGTCACATCCATTCGTGAGCACGGGCAGGAAACACGGGTCATATCCATACGTGAGCACGGGCAGGATACACGGGTCACATCCATACGTGAGCATGGGCAGGATACACGGGTCACGTCCATATGTGAGCTCGGGCAGGAAACACGGACCACATCCATACGTGTGCATGGGCAGGATACACGGGCCACATCCATACGTGAGCACGCTGCAGAATCCCGCTACCTGCTATCTATCATGAAAACGAGAGGCGGTGCGCAGCAAACACGGACAGTAAAGTGCCGGACGTAATGTTCGATAAAAAAAAGGTTTATTTAGGCAAAGACATCTCTAGTTGGGAAAATCCTGACGAGCTTTTGGGAGCTGGGTTGGTTGGGATCGGCGTCAGTGGACGCACCTCACTGTGGGCTCTTCGTGCGACCTCTCCGTCACCGGGTTTAACCCCTGTCTTGTTTTTGACCCCTGTCAGGCGTTTCTCGGCCCCCTCCTGTATGGGACGCACCTGCGGTGTGAAATGACTGACCAAGAGAACAACAACAGCATCTCCGCTAACCCGTTCGCCGCGCTGTTCGGGTCTCTGGCTGAGGCGCGGGAATTCGTGGCCGTGCAGAAGGAGCAGCTCAGGCAGCAGACGGGTGAGGGAAGGGATTGGGGGGGTTCACACTTCCCGCGATGAGGCCCCTCTCTGTATAGTATGGGAGACTTGCACAGGCTCTGAGTAAAGGGGCCGTTCTCCTAGGACCAAATATTTAATATGAACGAGAGCCACAGATACCTTCGAAGATCATGGGGCTCCAACCAACACACCCCAGCTCCCAGGGACCCCCCCAAGCTGCTGATAAACGACTACTTGTGTCTAACAAATGACGGTTGTGTAACTCCTTTTCAGACTATAACAATAGAGAGACCCATTTACATGGGGCTTTGAGGACTGGAACAGTCAAATCATCACAAGACATTACATAAAGATTGTTTTTTTTAATCAATCTTTTGTTTACCATAAAAATGTTACAGGTTAAAACATGTATTTAAACTTATTATTTTATTTTATGGTGTTAGCTGGCTGCTTTTAGCCTACGAGACTTGCCACTGGGGTAACTTTAGTCCTAGGCAGGTCTGACCCCTTTAAACATGTCACTGCTGGATGGTCTCTGTGAGAGTCATGAGCAGTAGGTATTGTCGGAGGTCCTAGATGGGACGGTCTCTGTGAGAGACATGAGCAGTAGGTATTGTCGGAGGCCCTAGATGGGACGGTCCCTGTGTGAGACATGAGCAGTAGGTATTGTCGGAGGTCCTAGATGGGACGGTCCCTGTGTGAGACATGAGCAGTAGGTATTGTTGGGTGGCCCTAGATGGGACGGTCTCTGTGAGAGACATGAGCAGTAGGTATTGTCTGAGGTCCTAGATGGGACGGTCTCTGTGAGAGACATGAGCAGTAGGTATTGTTGGATGGCTCTAGATGGGACGGTCTCTGTGTGAGACATGAGCAGTAGGTATTGTTGGATTGAGCTAGATGGAACGGTCTCTGTGTGACATGAGCAGTAGGTATTTTTGGATGGCCCTAGATGGGACGGTCTCTGTGAGCAGTAGGTATTGTTGGGTGGCCCTAGATGGGACGGTCTCTGTTAGAGTCATGAGCAGTAGGTATTGTTGGGTGGCACTAGATGGGACGGTCTCTGTGAGAGACATGAGCAGTAGGTA
Source organism: Ascaphus truei (assembly GCF_040206685.1). Taxonomy (NCBI): domain Eukaryota; kingdom Metazoa; phylum Chordata; class Amphibia; order Anura; family Ascaphidae; genus Ascaphus; species Ascaphus truei. Next base: position 48,742,864 of record NC_134488.1, on the reverse strand, counting down.
TTGTTGGGTGGCCCTAGATAGGGCGGTCCCTGTGTGAGACATGAGCAGTAGGTATTGTTGGGTGGCCCTAGATGGGACGGTCTCTGCGGGAGACATGAGCAGTAGGTTTTGTTGGATGGCCCTAGATTTGACGGTCTCTGTGAGAGACATGAGCAGTAGGTATTGTTGGGTGGCCCTAGATGGGATGGTCTCTGTGTGAGACATGAGCAGTAGGTATTGTCGGAGGTCCTAGATGGGATGGTCTCTGTGTGAGACATGAGCAGTAGGTATTGTTGGGTGTTCCTAGATGCAACGGTCCCTGTGTGACATGAGCAGTAGGTATTGTTGGGTGGCCCTAGATGGGACGGTCTCTGTGTGAGACATGAGCAGTAGGTATTGTTGGATGGCCCTAGATGGAACGGTCTCCTTGTGACATGAGCAGTAGGTATTTTTGGATGGCCCTAGATTTGACGGTCTCTGTGAGAGACATGAGCAGTAGGTATTGTTGGGTGGCCCTAGATGGGACGGTCTATGTGTGAGACATGAGCAGTAGGTATTGTTGGATGGCCCTAGATGGAACGGTCTCGGTGTGACATGAGCAGTAGGTATTTTTGGATGGCCCTAGATTTGACGGTCTCTGTGAGAGACATGAGCAGTAGGTTTTGTTGGAGGGTCCTAGATGGGACGGTCTCCGTGAGACATGAGCAGTAGGTATTGTTGGAGGTTAAAGACACCTGAGGGATTCGCCAGCATTGTAATCTGACCGCATGTTCCCTCCCAGGAGAGGACGCAGGGGAGAGCCAGGATGAGTCGGACAATAGCGTGTCGGAAAGTCTGGACGATTGCGACGACTCATTGGCGGAGATCAGCCGCTCGTTCCGCTCCCAACAGGAGATCTGTGAGCAACTCAACATCAACCACATGATCCAGAGAATCTTCCTGCTCACACTGGACAACAGTGAGTGTGTGATCCTCCTGAGTATGCCAGGTGTAAACAGGGCAGTGAGTGTGCGATCATTCTGAGTGTGCCAGGGGTAAACAGGGCAGTGAGTGTGCGATCATTCTGAGTGTGCATGGGTTAGTGAGCAGTGAGTGTGCGATCCTCCTGAGTATGCCAGGGTTAAACAGAGCAGTGAGTGTACGATCCTCCTGAGTATGCTAGGGGTAAACAGAGCAGTGAGTGTGCGATCATTCTGAGTGTGCATGGGTTAGTGAACAGTGAGTGTGTGATCATTCTGAGTGTGCATGGGTTAGTGAACAGTGAGTGTGTGATCCACCTGAGTATGCCAGAGGTAAACAGAGCAGTGTGTGTGTGTGTCTCTTTATGTATATAGTGCCACCCCGGGACACAGCGCTGTACAATACACGTGATATTATTACACAATGGGAATAAGCAATAGGAAAAGAAGTCCCTGCCCCGAAGAGCTTACACTCTAACCTTTCAGTTGTTCCCTATCTCTGTCCCCTGGATCACCTCCCCCCAGTGGTTCCTGTCTCTGAAGTGGGATTGTGTGTGTCTTGTTGTGCCCTAGGCGACCCCACTATGAAGAGTGGGAATGGCATTCCCCTGCGCTGTGTGTACCTGGAGGAGCTGGCGTCGGAGCTGGATGGACAGGACTGGCTGGACATGGATAACGTAGAACAGGTGCCCGGCCTGGGAGAGGGTGTGTGTTTGTGTGTTTGTGTGTGTGTGTCTGGAGGAGCTGGTGTCTGAGCTGGATGGACAGGACTGGCTGGACATGGATAACATAGAACAGGTGCCCGGCCTGGAAGAGAGGGCAGTGGGGGTGTAGCTGTGTGTGTGTAGCTGTGTGCGTGTGTGTAGCTGTGTGCGTGTGTGTAGCTGTGTGCGTGTGTGTAGCTGTGTGCGTGTGTGTAGCTGTGTGTGTAGGTGTGTGTGTGTAGGTGTGTGTGTGTGTGTGTGTGTGTGTGTAGGTGTGTGTGTGTAGCTCTGTGTGTGTGTGTGTGTGTAGCTCTGTGTGTGTGTGTGTAGCTCTGTGTGTGTGTAGCTGTGTGCGTGTGTGTAGCTGTGTGCGTGTGTGTAGCTGTGTGCGTGTGTGTAGCTGTGTGCGTGTGTGTAGCTGTGTGTGTAGGTGTGTGTGTGTAGGTGTGTGTGTGTGTGTGTGTGTGTGTGTAGGTGTGTGTGTGTAGCTCTGTGTGTGTGTGTGTGTGTAGCTCTGTGTGTGTGTGTGTAGCTCTGTGTGTGTGTGTGTGTGTGTGTGTGTAGGTCTGTGTGTGGCTGTGTGTGTAGCGTGTGGCTGTGTGTAGCGCGCGTGTGTAGCGCGCGCGTGTGTGTAGCTGTGTTGCGCGTGTGTGTGTGTAGCTGTGTTGCGCGTGTGTGTGTGTGTAGCTGTGTTGCGCGTGTGTGTGTGTGTAGCTGTGTTGCGCGTGTGTGTGTGTAGCTGTGTTGCGCGTGTGTGTGTCTAGCTGTGTTGCGCGTGTGTCTAGCTGTGTTGCGCGCGTGTGTGTAGCTGTGTTGCGCGCGTGTGTGTAGCTGTGTTGCGCGCGTGTGTGTAGCTGTGTTGCGCGCGTGTGTGTAGCTGTGTTGCGCGCGCGCGCGCGTAGCTGTGTTGCGCCCGTGTGTGTGTAGCTGTGTTGCATGCGTGTGTGTGTAGCTGTGTTGCGCCCGTGTGTGTGTAGCTGTGTTGCGCGTGTGTACCTGGAGGAGCTGGCGTCAGAGCTGGACGGACAGGACTGGCTGGGCAGGGATAATAAGTGCCCGGCCTGGGAGAGGGGGGGGGGGGGTTAGGGTGGTGCGCCTTGTGTGATGCTAGGTGTGTAGCTCTGTTCTGGGTGTGTACTGATGTTGCTGGGTGTGTGGGTGTGTAGCGGTGTGTAGCGGCTGTATTGCTAGGTGTGTAGCGGTCGGTTGCTGGGTGTGTACTGATGTTGCTGGGTGTGTGGGTGTGTAGCGGTGTTTGCTGGCTGTATTGCTGGGTGTGTAGCGGTCGTTTGCTGGGTGTGTACTGATGTTGCTGGATGTGTGGGTGTGTAGCTCTGTTGCTGGGTGGGGGTGAGGTGGGTAGCTGGGTGTTGCTGGGTATGTAGCTCTGTTCTGGGTGTGTACCAATGTTGCTTGCTGTGTTTCTGGGTATTGCTGGGTATGTACCGATGTTGCTGGGTGTGTGGGTGTGTAGAGGTGTTGCTGGGTGTGGGGGTGTGTAGCTCTGTTGCTGGGTGGGGGTGAGGTGTGTAGCTGTGTTGCTGGGTGTGTGTGGTGGTGAGGTGTGTGGTGGTGAGGTGTGTAGCTCTGTTCTGGGTGTGTACCAATGTTGCTGGGTAGTGGTGTGTTTCTGGGTATTGCTGGGTGTGTGGGTGTGTACCGGTGTTGCTGGGTGTGTACCGGTGTTGCAGCTCTGTTGCTGGGTGGGGGTGAGGTATGTGGCGGCGCAGGGTGTGGCGGCGATGCTGGGGGCTGTGGAGACGTTGCTGGCGGCTATGCCGGGGGGTGTTGCGGCGATGCTGGGGGCTGTGGCGACGTTGCTGGCGGCTATGCCGGGGGCTGTGGCGACGTTGCTGGCGGCTATGCCGGGGGCTGTGGCGACGTTGCTGGCGGCTATGCCGGGGGCTGTGGCGACGTTGCTGATGGCTATGCCGGGGGCTGTGGCGACGATGCTGGCAGCGATGCTGGGGGGTGTGGCGGCGATGCCGGGGGGTGTAGCGGTGTTGCTATGTCTCCCTTCCAGGCCGTGTTCACCCGCCTCCTGTTGCCTGAGCCGGGGAGGTACCTGATTTGCATGACGTCCTCGGGATCGCCCAACCTGTCGGCAGAGCGAGACGCCGGGGAGAAGCACATCTTCCCGTACCTCTTCTCCTGCTTCCAGAGGTCTAAGAAAGAGGTGGGCACTGAACCCCCCATCCCCTACGGATCCTACATAACCCCCCCCCCCTCGTCCCCCCACGGATCCTACATAACCCCCCCCCCCCTCGTCCCCCCACGGATCCTACATAACTCCCCCCTACTTAACCGCCCTGTCCCCCGTCCCTGTTAGCAGCACAATGTTAGGGTGTATAGGGAGAGGTATTAGCAGCGGGATGTTAGGGTGTATAGGGAGAGATAATAGCAGCAGGATTTTATTGTGTAGGACAGGGTATTGGCAGCGGGATGCTAGAGTGTATAGGGAGAGGTATTAGCAGCAGGATGTATAAGGAGAGGTATTAGCAGCGGGATGTTATGGTGTATAAGGAGACGTATTAGCAGCGGGGTATTAGGTTGTATAGGGAGAGGTATTAGCAGCGGGATGTTAGGGTGCATAAGGAGAGGTATTAGCAGCGGGGTGTTAGGGTGTATAAGGAGAGGTATTAGCAGCGGGATGTTAGGATGTATAGGGAGAGCTATTAGCCGTAGGATTTTGGGGTGTATAGGGAGAGGTATTAGCAGCGGGATGTTAGGGTGTATAGGGAGAGGTATTGGCAGCAGGGTGTATAGGGAGAGGTATTAGCAGTGGGATGTTATGGTGTATAGGGAGAGGTATTAGCCGTAGGATGTTGGGGTGTATAGGGAGAGGTATTAGCAGCGGGGTGTTAGTGTGTTTAGGGAGAGGTATTAGCAGTGGGATGTTATGGTGTATAGGGAGAGGTATTAGCCGTAGGATGTTGGGGTGTATAGGGAGAGGTATTAGCAGCGGGATGTTAGGGTGTATAGGGAGAGGTATTAGCAGCGGGATGTTAGGGTGTATAGGGAGAGGTATTAGCAGCGGGATGTTAGGGTGTATAGGGAGAGGTATTAGCAGCAGGGTGTATAGGGAGAGGTATTAGCAGCGGGATGTTAGGGTGTATAGGGAGAGGTATTAGCAGCAGGATGTATAGGGAGAGGTATTGGCAGCGGGGTGTTAGGGTGTATAGGGAGAGGTATTAGCCGTAGGATGTTGGGGTGTATAGGGAGAGGTATTAGCAGCGGGATGTTAGGGTGTATAGGGAGAGGTATTAGCAGCGGGGTGTTAGGGTGTATAGGGAGAGGTATTAGCAGCAGGATGTATAGGGAGAGGTATTGGCAGCGCGGTGTTGGGGTGTATAGGGAGAGGTATTAGCAGCGGGATGTTAGGGTGTATAGGGAGAGGTATTAGCAGCGGGATGTTAGGGTGTATAGGGAGAGGTATTAGCAGCGGGGTGTTAGGGTGTATAGGGAGAGGTATTAGCAGCGGGATGTTAGGGTGTATAGGGAGAGGTAATAGCAGCGGGATGTTAGGGTGTATAGGGTGAGGTATTAGCAGCAGGGTGTATAGGGAGAGGTATTAGCAGCAGGATGTTAGGGTGTATAGGGAGAGGTATTAGCAGCGGGATGTTAGGGTGTATAGGGAGAGGTATTAGCAGCAGGGTGTATAGGGAGAGGTATTAGCAGCGGGATGTTAGGGTGTATAGGGAGAGGTATTAGCAGCGGGATGTTAGGGTGTATAGGGAGAGGTAATAGCAGCGGGATGTTAGGGTGTATAGGGAGAGGTATTAGCAGCGGGATGTTAGGGTGTATAGGGAGAGGTATTAGCAGCAGGGTGTATAGGGAGAGGTATTAGCAGCGGGGTGTTAGGGTGTATAGGGAGAGGTATTAGCAGCAGGGTGTATAGGGAGAGGCATTAGCAGCGGGATGTTAGGGTGTATAGGGAGAGGTATTAGCAGCCGGGTGTATAGGGAGAGGTATTAGCAGCAGGATGTTAGGGTGTATAGGGAGAGGTATTAGCAGCGGGATGTTAGGGTGTATAGGGAGAGGTATTAGCAGCGGGATGTTAGGGTGTATAGGGAGAGGTATTAGCAGCGGGATGTTAGGGAGAGGTATTAGCAGCGGGATGTTAGGGTGTATAGGGAGAGGTATTAGCAGCGGGATGTTAGGGTGTATAGGGAGAGGTATTAGCAGCGGGGTGTTAGGGTGTATAGGGAGAGGTATTAGCAGCAGGGTGTTAGGGTGTATAGGGAGAGGTATTAGCAGCAGGATGTTAGGGTGTATAGGGGGAGGTATTAGCAGTGGGGTGTTAGGGTGTATAGGGAGAGGTATTGGCAGCGCGATGCTAGAGTGTATAGGGAGAGGTATTAGCAGCGGGGTGTTAGGGTGTATAAGGAGACGTATTAGCAGCAGGATGTTAGGGTGTATAGGGAGAGGTATTAGTAGCAGGATGTTAGGGTGTATAGGGAGAGGTATTAGCAGCGGGGTGTTAGGGTGTATAGGGAGAGATATTAGCAGCGGGATGTTAGGGTGTATAGGGAGAGGTATTAGCAGCAGGATGTTAGGGTGTATAGGGAGAGGTATTAGCAGCGGGTGTTAGGGTGTATAGGGAGAGGTATTAGCAGCGGGATGTTAGGGTGTATAGGGAGAGATATTAGCAGTGGGATGTTACGGTGTATAGAGAGCGGTTTTAGCAGCAGGATGTTAGGGTGTATAGGGAGAGGTATCAGCAGCGGGATGTTAGGGTGTATAGGGAGAGGTATTAGCAGCGGGATGTTAGGGTGTATAGGGAGAGGTATTAGCAGCGGGGTGTTAGGTTGTATAGGGAGAGGTATTAGCAGCGGGATGTTAGGGTGCATAAGGAGAGGTATTAGCAGCGGGGTGTTAGGGTGTATAGGGAGAGGTATTAGCAGCGGGATGTTAGGGTGCATAAGGAGAGGTATTAGCAGCGGGGTGTTAGGGTGTATAAGGAGAGGTATTAGCAGCGGGATGTTAGGATGTATAGGGAGAGGTATTAGCAGCGGGATGTTAGGGTGCATAAGGAGAGGTATTAGCAGCGGGGTGTTAGGGTGTATAAGGAGACGTATTAGCAGCAGGATGTTAGGGTGTATAAGGAGACGTATTAGCAGCGGGATGTTAGGGTGTATAGGGAGAGGTATTAGCAGCGGGATGTTAGGGTGCATAAGGAGAGGTATTAGCAGCGGGGTGTTAGGGTGTATAAGGAGAGGTATTAGCAGCGGGATGTTAGGATGTATAGGGAGAGCTATTAGCCGTAGGATTTTGGGGTGTATAGGGAGAGGTATTGGCAGCAGGGTGTATAGGGAGAGGTATTAGCAGTGGGATGTTATGGTGTATAGGGAGAGGTATTAGCCGTAGGATGTTGGGGTGTATAGGGAGAGGTATTAGCAGCGGGGTGTTAGTGTGTTTAGGGAGAGGTATTAGCAGTGGGATGTTATGGTGTATAGGGAGAGGTATTAGCCGTAGGATGTTGGGGTGTATAGGGAGAGGTATTAGCAGCGGGATGTTAGGGTGTATAGGGAGAGGTATTAGCAGCGGGATGTTAGGGTGTATAGGGAGAGGTATTAGCAGCGGGATGTTAGGGTGTATAGGGATAGGTATTAGCAGCAGGGTGTATAGGGAGAGGTATTAGCAGCGGGATGTTAGGGTGTATAGGGAGAGGTATTAGCAGCAGGATGTATAGGGAGAGGTATTGGCAGCGGGGTGTTGGGGTGTATAGGGAGAGGTATTAGCAGCGGGATGTTAGGGTGTATAGGGAGAGGTATTAGCAGCGGGATGTTAGGGTGTATAGGGAGAGGTAATAGCAGCGGGATGTTAGGGTGTATAGGGAGAGGTATTAGCAGCGGGATGTTAGGGTGTATAGGGAGAGGTATTAGCAGCAGGGTGTATAGGGAGAGGTATTAGCAGCGGGGTGTTAGGGTGGGTAGGGAGAGGTATTAGCAGCGGGATGTTAGGGTGTATAGGGAGAGGTATTAGCAGCAGGGTGTATAGGGAGAGGCATTAGCAGCGGGATGTTAGGGTGTATAGGGAGAGGTATTAGCAGCAGGGTGTATAGGGAGAGGTATTAGCAGCAGGATGTTAGGGTGTATAGGGAGAGGTATTAGCAGCGGGATGTTAGGGTGTATAGGGAGAGGTATTAGCAGCGGGATGTTAGGGTGTATAGGGAGAGGTATTAGCAGCGGGATGTTAGGGAGAGGTATTAGCAGCGGGATGTTAGGGTGTATAGGGAGAGGTATTAGCAGCGGGATGTTAGGGTGTATAGGGAGAGGTATTAGCAGCAGGGTGTTGGGGTGTATAGGGAGAGGTATTAGCAGTGGGATGTTAGGGTGTATAGGGAGAGGTATTAGCAGCAGGATGTTAGGGTGTATAGGGAGAGGTATTAGCAGCGGGATGTTAGGGTGTATAGGGAGAGGTAATAGCAGCGAGATGTTAGGGTGTATAGGGAGAGATATTAGCAGCAGGGTGTTAGGGTGTATAGGGAGAGGTATTAGCAGCGGGATGTTAGGGTGTATAGGGAGAGGTATTAGCAGCGGGATGTTAGGGTGTATAGGGAGAGGTATTAGCAGCGGGATGTTAGGGTGTATAGGGAGTGGCATTAGCAGCAGGATGTTAGGGTGTATAGGGAGAGGTATTAGCAGCGGGATGTTAGGGTGTATAGGGAGAGGTATTAGCAGCGGGATGTGAGAGTGTATAGGGAGAGGTATTAGCAGCGGGATGTTAGGATGTATAGGAAGATGTATTAGCAGCAGGATGTTAGGGTGTATAGGGAGAGGTATTAGCAGCGGGATGTTAGGGTGTATAGGGAGAGGTATTAGCAGCAGGGTGTTGGGGTGTATAGGGAGAGATATTAGCAGCGGGATGTTAGGGTGTATAGGGAGAGGTATTAGCAGCGGGATGTTAGGGTGTATAGGGAGAGATATTAGCAGCGGGATGTTAGGGTGTATAGGGAGAGGTATTAGCAGCGGGATGTTAGGGTGTATAGGGAGAGGTATTAGCAGCGGGATGTTAGGGTGTATAGTGAGAGGTATTAGCAGCGGGATGTTAGGGTGTATAGGGAGAGGTATTAGCAGCGGGGTGTTAGGGTGTATAGGGAGAGGTATTAGCAGCGGGATGTTAGGGTGTATAGGGAGAGGTATTAGCAGCGGTGTGTATAGGGAGAGGTATTAGCAGCGGGATGTTAGGGTGTATAGGGAGAGGTATTAGCAGCGGGATGTATAGGGAGAGGTATTAGCAGCAGGATGTTAGGGTGTATAGGGAGAGGTATTAGCAGCGGGATGTTAGGGTGTATATGGAGAGGTATTAGCAGCGGGATGTTAGGGTGTATAGGGAGAGGTATTAGCAGCGGGATGTTAGGGTGTATAGGGAGAGGTATTAGCAGCGGGATGTTAGGGTGTATAGGGAGAGGTATAAGCAGCGGGATGTTAGGGAGAGGTATTAGCAGCGGGATGTTAGGGTGTATAGGGAGAGGTCTTAGCAGCGGGATGTTAGGGTGTATAGGGAGAGGTATTAGCAGCGGGATGTTAGGGTGTATAGGGAGAGGTATTAGCAGCGGGATGTTGGGGTGTATAGGGAGAGGTATTAGCAGCGGGATGTTAGGGTGTATAGGGAGAGGTATTAGCAGCGGGATGTTAGGGTGTATAGGGAGAGGTATTAGCAGCGGGATGTTAGGGTGTATAGGGAGAGGTATTAGCAGCGGGATGTTAGGGTGTATAGGGAGAGGTATCAGCAGCGGGATGTTAGGGTGTATAGGGAGTGGCATTAGCAGCAGGATGTTAGGGTGTATAGGGAGAGGTATTAGCAGCAGGATGTTAGGGTGTATAGGGAGAGGTATTAGCAGCGGGGTGTTAGGGTGTATAGGGTGAGGTATTAGCAGCGGGATGTTGGGGTGTATAGGGAGAGGTATTAGCAGTGGGATTTTAGGGTGTATAGGGAGAGGTATTAGCAGCGGGATGTTAGGGTGTATAGGGAGAGGTATTAGCAGCGGGATGTTAGGGTGTATAGGGAGAGGTATTAGCAGCGGGATGTTAGGGTGTATAGGGAGAGGTATCAGCAGCGGGATGTTAGGGTGTATAGGGAGTGGCATTAGCAGCAGGATGGTAGGGTGTATAGGGAGAGGTATTAGCAGCAGGATGTTAGGGTGTATAGGGAGAGGTATTAGCAGCGGGGTGTTAGGGTGTATAGGGTGAGGTATTAGCAGCGGGATGTTAGGGTGTATAGGGAGAGGTATTAGCAGTGGGATTTTAGGGTGTATAGGGAGAGGTATTAGCAGCGGGATGTTAGGGTGTATAGGGAGAGGTATTAGCAGTGGGATGTTAGGGTGTTTAGGGAGAGGTATTAGCAGCAGGATGTTAGGGTGTATAGGGAGAGGTAATAGCAGCGAGATGTTAGGGTGTATAGGGAGAGATATATTAGCAGCGGGGTGTTAGGGAGAGGTATTAGCAGCGGGATGTTAGGGAGAGGTATTAGCAGCGGGATGTTAGGGTGTATAGGGAGAGGTATTAGCAGCGGGATGTTAGGGTGTATAGGGAGAGGTATTCGCAGCGGGGTGTTAGGGTGTATAGGGAGAGGTATTAGCAGCGGGATGTTAGGGTGTATAGGGAGAGGTATTAGCAGCGGGATGTTAGGGTGTATAGGGAGAGGTATTAGCAGCGGATGTTAGGGTGTATAGGGAGAGGTATTAGCAGCAGGATGTTAGGGTGTATAGGGAGAGGTATTAGCAGCGGGATGTTAGGGTGTATAGGGAGAGGTATTAGCAGCGGGATGTTAGGGTGTATAGGGAGAGGTATTAGCAGCGGGATGTTAGGGTGTATAGGGAGAGGTATTAGCAGCGGGATGTTAGGGTGTATAGGGAGAGGTATTAGCAGCGGGATGTTAGGGTGTATAGGGAGAGGTATTAGCAGCGGGATGTTAGGGTGTATAGGGAGAGGTATTAGCAGCGGGATGTTAGGGTGTATAGGGAGAGGTATTAGCAGCGGGATGTTAGGGTGTATAGGGAGAGGTATTAGCAGCGGGATGTTAGGGTGTATAGGGAGAGGTATTAGCAGCGGGATGTTAGGGTGTATAGGGAGAGGTATTAGCAGCGGGATGTTAGGGTGTATAGGGAGAGGTATTAGCAGCGGGGTGTTAGGGTGTATAGGGAGAGGTATTAGCAGCGGGATGTTAGGGTGTATAGGGAGAGATATTAGCAGCTGGATGTTAGGGTGTATAGGGAGAGGTATTAGCAGCGGGGTGTTAGGGTGTATAGGGAGAGGTAATAGCAGCGGGATGTTAGGGTGTATAGGGAGAGATATTAGCAGCGGGATGTTAGGGTGTATAGGGAGAGGTATTAGCAGCGGGGTGTTAGGGTGTATAGGGAGAGGTATTAGCAGCGGGATGTTAGGGTGTATAGGGAGAGGTATTAGCAGCAGGATGTTAGGGTGTATAGGGAGAGGTATTAGCAGCGGGATGTTAGGGTGTATAGGGAGAGGTATTAGCAGCAGGGTGTATAGGGAGAGATATTAGCAGCGGGATGTTAGGGTGTATAGGGAGAGGTATTAGCAGCGGGATGTTAGGGTGTATAGGGAGAGGTAATAGCAGCGGGGTGTTAGGGTGTATAGGGAGAGGTATTAGCAGCGGGATGTTAGGGTGTATAGGGAGAGGTAATAGCAGCAGGATGTTAGGGTGTATAGGGAGAGGTATTAGCAGCGGGATGTTAGGGTGTATAGGGAGAGGTATTAGCAGCGGGATGTTAGGGTGTATAGGGAGAGGTATTAGCAGCAGGATGTTAGGGTGTATAGGGAGAGGTATTAGCAGCGGGGTGTTAGGGTGTATAGGGAGAGGTATTAGCAGCGGGGTGTTAGGGTGTATAGGGAGAGGTATTAGCAGCGGATGTTAGGGTGTATAGGGAGAGGTATTAGCAGCGGGGTGTTAGGGTGTATAGGGAGAGGTATTAGCAGCGGGATGTTAGGGTGTATAGGGAGAGGTATTAGCAGCGGGGTGTATAGGGAGAGGTATTAGCAGCAGGATGTTAGGGTGTATAGGGAGAGATATTAGCAGCGGGATGTTAGGGTGTATAGGGAGAGATATTAGCAGCGGGATGTTAGGGTGTATAGGGAGAGGTATAAGCAGCGGGATGTTAGGGTGTATAGGGAGAGGTATTAGCAGCAGGGTGTTAGGGTGTATAGGGAGAGGTATTAGCAGCAGGATGTTAGGGTGTATAGGGAGAGGTATTAGCAGCGGGGTGTTTGGGTGTATAGGGAGAGGTATTAGCAGCGGGATGTTAGGGTGTATAGGGAGAGGTATTAGCAGCGGGATGTTAGGGTGTATAGGGAGAGGTATTAGCAGCGGGATGTTAGGGTGTATAGGGAGAGGTATTAGCAGCGGGGATGTTAGGGTGTATAGGGAGAGGTATTAGCAGCAGGATGTTAGGGTGTATAGGGAGAGGGTGTTAGGGTGTATAGGGAGAGGTATTAGCAGCAGGGTGTTAGGGTGTATAGGGAGAGGTATTAGCAGCGGGATGTTAGGGTGTATAGGGAGAGGTATTAGCAGCAGGATGTTAGGGTGTATAGGGAGAGGTATTAGCAGCGGGATGTTAGGGTGTATAGGGAGAGGTATTAGCAGCGGGATGTTAGGGTGTATAGGGAGAGGTATTAGCAGCGGGATGTTAGGGTGTATAGGGAGAGGTATTAGCAGCGGGGATGTTAGGGTGTATAGGGAGAGGTATTAGCAGCGGGATGTTAGGGTGTATAGGGAGAGATATTAGCAGCGGGATGTTAGGGTGTATAGGGAGAGGTATTAGCAGCGGGATGTTAGGGTGTATAGGGAGAGGTATTAGCAGCGGGATGTTAGGGTGTATAGGGAGAGGTATTAGCAGCGGGATGTTAGGGTGTATAGGGAGAGGTATTAGCAGCGGGATGTTAGGGTGTATAGGGAGAGGTATTAGCAGCGGGGATGTTAGGGTGTATAGGGAGAGGTATTAGCAGCGGGGTGTTAGGGTGTATAGGGAGAGGTATTAGCAGCGGGGATGTTAGGGTGTATAGGGAGAGGTATTAGCAGCGGGATGTTAGGGTGTATAGGGAGAGGTATTAGCAGCAGGATGTTAGGGTGTATAGGGAGAGTTATTAGCAGCGGGATGTTAGGGTGTATAAGGTGAGGTATTAGCAGCGGGATGTTAGGGTGTATAAGGTGAGGTATTAGCAGCGGGATGTTAGGGTGTATAGGGAGCGGTATTAGCAGCGGGATGTTAGGGTGTATAGGGAGAGGTATTAGCAGCGGGATGTTAGGGTGTATAAGGTGAGGTATTAGCAGCGGGATGTTAGGGTGTATAAGGTGAGGTATTAGCAGCGGGATGTTAGGGTGTATAGGGAGAGGTATTAGCAGCGGGGTGTTAGGGTGTATAGGGTGAGGTATTAGCAGTGGGGTGTTAGGGTGTATAGGGAGAGGTATTAGCAGCGGGATGTTAGGGTGTATAGGGAGAGATATTAGCAGCGGATGTTAGGGTGTATAGGGAGAGGTATTAGCAGCGGGATGTTAGGGTGTATAGGGAGAGGTATTAGCAGCGGGGTGTTAGGGTGTATAGGGAGAGGTATTAGCAGCGGGATGTTAGGGTGTATAGGGAGAGATATTAGCAGCGGATGTTAGGGTGTATAGGGAGAGGTATTAGCAGCGGGATGTTAAGGTGTATAGGGAGAGGTATTAGCAGCGGGATGTTAGGGTGTATAGGGAGAGGTATTAGCAGCGGATGTTAGGGTGTATAGGGAGAGGTATTAGCAGCAGGGTGTTGGGGTGTATAGGGAGAGATATTAGCAGCGGGATGTTAGGGTGTATAGGGAGAGGTATTAGCAGCGGATGTTAGGGTGTATAGGGAGAGGTATTAGCAGCAGGGTGTTGGGGTGTATAGGGAGAGATATTAGCAGCGGGATGTTAGGGTGTATAGGGAGAGGTATTAGCAGCGGGATGTTAGGGTGTATAGAGAGAGGTATTAGCAGCGGGATGTTAGGGTGTATAGGGAGAGGTATTAGCAGCGGGGTGTTAGGGTGTATATATAAGGAGAGGTATTAGCAGCAGGATGTTAGGGTGTATAGGGAGAGGTATTAGCAGCGGGATGTTAGGGTGTATAGGGAGAGGTATTAGCAGCAGGGTGTTAGGGTGTATAGGGAGAGGTATTAGCAGCGGGATGTTAGGGTGTATAGGGAGAGGTATTAGTAGCGGGATGAGGGGTGTATAGGGAGAGGTATTAGCAGCGGAATGTTAGGGTGTATAGGGAGAGGTATTAGCAGCGGGGTGTTAGGGTGTATAGGGAGAGATATTAGCAGCGGGATGTTAGGGTGTATAGGGAGAGATATTAGCAGCGGGATGTTAGGGTGTATAGGGAGAGGTATTAGCAGCGGGATGTTAGGGTGTATAGGGAGAGGTATTAGCAGCAGGGATGTTAGGGTGTATAGGGAGAGGTATTAGCAGCAGGGTGTTAGGGTGTATAGGGAGAGGTATTAGCAGCGGGATGTTAGGGTGTATAGGGAGAGGTATTAGCAGCGGGATGTTAGGGTGTATAGGGAGAGGTATTAGCAGCAGGGTGTTAGGGTGTATAGAGAGCGGTTTTAGCAGCAGGATGTTAGGTTCTATAGGGAGAGGTATTAGCAGCGGGGTGTTACGGTGTATAGGGAGAGGTATTAGCAGCGGGGTGTTAGGGTGTATATATAAGGAGAGGTATTAGCAGCAGGATGTTAGGGTGTATAGGGAGAGGTATTAGCAGCGGGATGTTAGGGTGTATAGGGAGAGGTATTAGCAGCAGGGTGTTAGGGTGTATAGGGAGAGGTATTAGCAGCGGGATGTTAGGGTGTATAGGGAGAGGTATTAGCAGCAGGGTGTTAGGGTGTATAGGGAGAGGTATTAGCAGCGGGGTGTTAGGGTGTATATATAAGGAGAGGTATTAGCAGCAGGATGTTAGGGTGTATAGGGAGAGGTATTAGTAGCGGGATGAGGGGTGTATAGGGAGAGGTATTAGCAGCGGAATGTTAGGGTGTATAGGGAGAGGTATTAGCAGCGGGGTGTTAGGGTGTATAGGGAGAGGTATTAGCAGCGGGATGTTAGGGTGTATAGGGAGAGGTATTAGCAGCGGGGTGTTAGGGTGTATAGGGAGAGGTATTAGCAGCGGGATGTTAGGGTGTATAGGGAGAGGTATTAGCAGCAGGGATGTTAGGGTGTATAGGGAGAGGTATTAGCAGCGGGATGTTAGGGTGTATAGGGAGAGATATTAGCAGCGGGATGTTAGGGTGTATAGGGAGAGGTATTAGCAGCGGGGTGTATAGGGAGAGATATTAGCAGCGGGATGTTAGGGTGTATAGGAAGAGGTATTAGCAGCAGGGATGTTAGGGTGTATAGGGAGAGGTATTAGCAGCAGGGTGTTAGGGTGTATAGGGAGAGGTATTAGCAGCGGGATGTTAGGGTGTATAGGGAGAGGTATTAGCAGCAGGGTGTTAGGGTGTATAGGGAGAGGTATTAGCAGCGGGCTGTTAGGGTGTATAGGGAGAGGTATTAGCAGCAAGGTGTTAGGGTGTATAGGGAGAGGTATTAGCAGCGGGGTGTTAGGGTGTATAGGGAGAGGTATTAGCAGCGGGATGTTAGGGTGTATAGGGAGAGGTATTAGCAGCGGGATGTTAGGGTGTATAGGGAGAGGTATTAGCAGCGGGGTGTTAGGGTGTATAGGGAGAGGTATTAGCAGCGGGGTGTTTGGGTGTATAGGGAGAGGTATTAGTAGCGGGGATGTTAGGGGGAATAGTGAGAGGTATTAGCAGCGGGATGTTAGGGTGTATAGGGAGAGGTATTAGCAGCGGGGTGTTAGGGTGTATAGGGAGAGGTATTAGCAGCGGGATGTTAGGGTGTATAGGGAGAGGTATTAGCAGCGGGGTGTTAGGGTGTATAGGGAGAGGTATTAGCAGCGGGATGTTAGGGTATATAGGGAGAGGTAATAGCAGCGGGATGTTAGGGTGTATAGGGTGAGGTATTAGCAGTGGGGTGTTAGGGTGTATAGGGAGAGGTATTAGCAGCGGGATGTTAGGGTGTATAGGGAGAGGTATTAGCAGCAGGATGTTAGGGTGTATAGGGAGAGGTATTAGCAGCGGGGTGTTAGGGTGTATAGGGAGAGGTATTAGCAGCGGGATGTTAGGGTGTGTAGGGAGAGGTATTAGCAGCAGGATGTTAGGGTGTGTAGGGAGAGGTATTAGCAGCAGGATGTTAGGGTGTATAGGGAGAGGTATTAGCAGTGGGGTGGTAGGGTGTATAGGGAGAGGTATTAGCAGCAGGATGTGGGGTGTATAGGGAGAGGTATTAGCAGTGGGGTGTTAGGGTGTATAGGGAGAGTGAAACAAAAATAACCTGCGCTCATAGGTGATCAGTGATAGGTGATAGTGACTTAAAAAGGGTAAATTACAACCTGATTGGGGTGAGGTTTTATGCTGCTGTTCAATTGGGATGGCTCAGCACACCAAGCTACATGGAAACAGAAAAAAGACAGCGCAAAAAAACCATAGTGCAGTATATTAAAAGTTACATTTATAAGGTGGGGGTGAGTGTCTTTCCTCACTGATGGCTTATCGAGTGGTTAGGAAAGTCCCGAACAAGTCCCAAACAACGCAATAGAATAAAACCGCAATGGGAGTAGATAAAGAAAATGAAGGAACGCGCCCTCTCCTACGCGTTTCGTATCGAAATACTTCTTCAGGGAAACGCGTAGGAGAGGGCGCGTTCCTTCATTTTCTTTATCTACTCCCATTGCTAGTTTTTTTTAATAGTTTTATTCTATTGCGTTGTTTGGGACTTGTTCGGGACTTTCCTAACCACTCGATAAGCTATCAGTGAGGAAAGACGCAGTAAGACGCGACCGGCTGAGAGACGCCGCCAGATGACGTCAGACGCAAGCGTGGACTAACCCGGAAGTGACCAGGAGATCCCCCCTTCTGAACCGCCGCCTGAAGTATCTTCAGCATACGGGAAGGTTTCTCAAAGTGGAGCTGTACACACCGTTCCTGGATACCAGCAGCTAGAGGAAGGACGTCCAAGTTATACCTGTCCGTGTCCTGCTGTCCCCGCCGAGTGGTAACATGTCCCTAACATGTCATGCTGTTAACTTTGTTTATTGATGTACGTGCAACACTCACCCCCACCTTATAAATTGAACTTTTAATATACTACACTATGGTTTTTTTTGCGCTGTCTTTTTTCTGTTTCCATGTATAGGGAGAGGTATTAGCAGCAGGGTGTTAGGGTGTATAGGGAGAGGTATTAGCAGCGGGGTGTTAGGGTGTATAGGGAGAGGTATTAGCAGCAGGGTGTTAGGGTGTATAGGGAGAGGTATTAGCAGCAGGGTGTATAGGGAGAGGTATTAGCAGCGGGGTGTTAGGGTGTATAGGGAGAGGTATTAGCAGCGGGGTGTTAGGGTGTATAGGGAGAGGTATTAGCAGCAGGGTGTTAGGGTGTATAGGGAGAGGTATTAGCAGCAGGGTGTTAGGGTGTATAGGGAGAGGTATTAGCAGCGGGGTGTTAGGGTGTATAGGGTGAGGTATTAGCAGCGGGGTGTTAGGGTGTATAGGGAGAGGTATTAGCAGCGGGGTGTTAGGGTGTATAGGGAGAGGTATTAGCAGCAGGGTGTTAGGGTGTATAGGGAGAGGTATTAGCAGCAGGGTGTTAGGGTGTATAGGGAGAGGTATTAGCAGCAGGGTGTTAGGGTGTATAGGGAGAGGTATTAGCAGCGGGGTGTTAGGGTGTATAGGGAGAGGTATTAGCAGCAGGATGTTAGGGTGTATAGGGAGAGGTATTAGCAGCAGGGTGTTAGGGTGTATAGGGAGAGGTATTAGCAGCAGGATGTTAGGGTGTATAGGGAGAGGTATTAGCAGCAGGGTGTTAGGGTGTATAGGGAGAGGTATTAGCAGTGGGATGTTAGGGTGTATAGGGAGAGGTATTAGCAGCAGGATGTTAGGGTGTATAGGGAGAGGTATTAGCAGCGGGATGTTAGGGTGTATAGGGAGAGGTATTAGCAGCAGGATGTTAGGGTGTATAGGGAGAGGTATTAGCAGCAGGGTGTTAGGGTGTATAGGGAGAGGTATTAGCAGTGGGATGTTAGGGTGTATAGGGAGAGGTATTAGCAGCAGGGTGTTAGGGTGTATAGGGAGAGGTATTAGCAGCAGGGTGTTAGGGTGTATAGGGAGAGGTATTAGCAGCAGGGTGTTAGGGTGTATTTTTCTATCATAAACAAGGACCTGGGACCCTGGCAAATATTAATATTGCATCTTTTACTTGCATAACTATCTTGGTGGTGGCAGCGTATAGATATGATTGCAATTGAGTACGGGGTTAATATTAACTCATTGGAGGTACCTTTTCAGAAGAGAAAGGCGAGTTGGCTAGAGTAGCCGTGTGTATTAACCCTGATTGTGTATCTAAGTCACGTGCCCACTTGTGTGCTATTCGTGACAGGTGGTATGTGGGGACTGTTTTAGGGGAGATATTACTCATTTGAGGGACCTTTTTTCAGGTGTAAAGTGGGAGCGCTTGTGAGTGGAGTATTAACCCTTGTCCTGTATGCAGGTCACGTGCTCACAGGTGTGCCGTACGTGACAAATGGTGGGACTGGGGATCTTATCTACCACCACATTTTGTTTCTGCTAAACATACCCCTGTCCTTAGGTCCCTAAAACCCAGGGGGGGAGAGGGGGAACCGATACCCCAAAAAGGGACCTGTATGCATACTGTAATATAATGACCCCTTCCCCCACTTCCGCAGTGATAGCTGGAGGTCAGCTGTCACTTTTTCTGTCCCTGCAGGTCACCAAAGTGCCTGAGAACCTCCTGCCGTACGCTGTGCGCTGCAAAGCTCTGAGCGTCTCCAACACCCGCACTGTCCTACTCACTCCCGAGATCTACCAGGACCAGGACATCCCCGCCCAGCTCGTAGACCTAATGCTGGAGGGGCTGAGAGGGGCACGTGAGTCTCCCTCTCTCTCCCTCCCTCCCTCTCCCTCTCTCTCCCTCTCTCTCCCTCTCTCTCCCTCTCTCTCCCTCCCTCTCCCTCTCTCTCCCTCTCCCTCTCCCTCCCTCTCCCTCCCTCTCTCTCCCTCTTTCTCTATTTCTCTCTCTCTCTTTCTCTCTCTCTTTCTCCCTCCCTCTCTCTCCCTCTCTCTCCCTCTCTCTCCCTCTCTCCCTCTCTCTCCCTCTCTCTCCCTCTCTCTCCCTCTCTCTCCCTCTCTCTCCCTCTCTCTCCCTCTCTCTCCCTCTCTCTCCCCCTCTCTCCCCCTCTCTCCCCTCTCTCCCCCTCTCTCCCCCTCTCTCCCCCTCTCTCCCCCTCTCTCCCCCTCTCTCCCCCTCTCTCCCTCTCCTTCCCTCTCCCTCCCTCTCCCTCTCCTTCCCTCTCCTTCCCTCTCCTTCCCTCTCCCTCTCTCTCCCTCTCTCTCTTCTCTCTCTTCTCTTTTCTCTCTTTTCTCTTCTCTCTCTCTCTTCATCCTCACTCACTCACCCCTCTCAGAGTTCGAGGAGGTAGCAGAGTTCCTGGAGGAGGTGATTGAGGCTCTTCTGGCAGACGAGGAGGTGCGCTCCTTCAGTGAGGTCTTTCACCCAATGTTCGACGTCATCCTGGAGCGTGTGAGGGACTTGGACCTATGTCAGATGCTGCTCTACACTCACCTGGACCTCCTCCTGTACTGCACCCGGCAGAAGGACATCGCCAAGGTCAGCAGGGGACCGAGAAACAGGGCAAACCTTCTTATTGCAGCACCAATGCAATTACAGACAGGGTAACCACCTACGGGTCAGTGACCCGCGACGGGTGGCTGCGTTAATCTTGGGACCCAGTGTCCGAAAGCTCCCTAGAAATTCTCGCCCGCAGATAAGAGGATGGGGCAGGATCTCGCTGGCGTTGTGTTTTGTGTGTCGTGTGTTGTGTGACGACATCCGGCCCATCTGGGAAGTGTACACAGCACCATACTCCTTGATAACGCACTTTTTTGTGCGAAACGCGTAGGAGATCCTACACCTCCTTTGGGTGATGTTTGTTATCAAATACATTTTTCCTTTTTATATCACCTGGCTCCCTGGGCAGTGCGCTGTGTTCTTTCTTTTTGCTATTTGGACATCTGTACCAGCGGCTGGACACGCCACTACATATTCAGTGAGGCTCTAGGAGTGGGTAAGATCTAATTCAAGAAGAAGACTACTCAGGATTTATTGAGAGTTATTGACATTTATTACTACCAGTGGTTCTCATGTTTCATTTGTGAGTGTTCCCTTCAGGAGAGCTTATTATCACTGTACACTGGTCACTCACTAATCATTATACCCTCTCCATGCAAGAGTTATACTCATGATTCATTTATTGATATTTTTATATCATATTCCGGAACTATTGGAGCACCCATTATCTTCACACTTTGAACTGTTAATTTATTTTGGAAATTCTCCCTTTTTGCGGCTAAACGATCGCTTTGAAGTATATAGCATATAGTCATGATAACGGAGTCATTGTCAGGATAAAGGGTGTGAAACTGCAGTGCAAGCTGCCGTTTATTTGATTTTTGTTCCCTTTAATATGTGAATCAATACAATACACGCAATGATGAGTAATTAGCCAAGTTGCCGATCGATCCGTTCTCCTGTGATCGATCGGCGAAGATTTGGCTCGCGGGTTCAATAAATGGCAGTCGGTGCAGCAGAAGAGGACCAAAGATGCAAAGTTCTGAGGGGAAGATCATGTGACCAGGAAGTCACTGGATACAATTGGTGCACTGCTAGAGAGAGAGCAGGGCTCAAAAAAAGGGTGTGCCTGAGCCTGTTTCAGAAGAGGAAGGGGATGTGACTTTGTAAATGGTTGCTATAGAAACAAAAAATGCTTGTTACATTATAATACATTAAAAATGTCATTAAGCGTTATTTAAAAAAAAAATGCCACACGTATTTTCTCACAGAACTGATTTATTAAACACACACACATAGGATATTACTTGGTCTGCAGCTTTAAAGTGACAATGACCCACAGCTTATGCTGTGACCCAGAGTTTGTTGTGACAGCGCCATAGACGCACAGAACTCGCTGACAGATCAGAGCCTCCTTGCCCCTCACGCCCCCCCGATTTCCTATCTCCTTGTATCGGTCCCAAGCCGTTTTGAATTCCCTTGGTGTCTTATCCCCTACCACATCTGCTGGGAGTCTATTCCATGGATCCACCATCCTTTCAGTGAAGAAGTACTTCCTCACCTTTGCCCTCAGCCTCCCCCCTCCAGCGTCAGAGAACAAGCTCCTGTTCTAGCGCTTCTCTCTCTTTGAATTATGCTTCCCTCCTGTTGTTGAAACACTCCACATATTTGAACGTTCCATTGCAAAGGTTAGAAAAGCTATGTTCCATGTTCCAGAGGCTAAAATACACACGTGTATCTGCTGCGATTCTGCTTTTGTTTGAGATATTCTGCAGGCGTCTGTCATGGTGGTATCACATTGTTGCTTGTATGTCTGCGTTTGGGAAGTACAGTGCCAGCAACCTATGTGGGAACAGCACTTTTATTGTTTTGTACTCCGTCAGGAGGTGATGTAAGAATATATTTGTTCCCCTCCCACAGGTCTTTGTGGAATATATCCAGCCCCAGGACCCCAGTAATGGACACCAGTACCAGAAGACCCTGCTGGGGGCCGTCCTCAGCATCTCCTGCCTGCTGCGCACCCCAGGGGTGGTGGAAAATCACGGCTACTTCCTGAACCCCTCGCGCTCCAGCCCCCAGGAGATTAAAGTGCAGGAGTCCAACATCCACCAGGTACAAGCGTCTCCCCTCTCCCCCCCCCCCCTCCCTCGGATACTCCCACCAATCGGAACGCTGCATTCTGCAGACCTTTCCACCAATGGGAACGCTGCATTCTGCAGACCCTTTCACCAATGGGAACGCTGCATTCTGCAGACCTTGGCCACCTTATTTCACCGGAACCGTTCTTGGAAGGTTCCAATCCCTCGTTGGACGGTGTCATCTTGTAACATCGGCCTAATTAGAACACAACCCATTCAGTTGAGGCCTCCAGTACCCTCCGATATATCCGCATGTCCAAATATACCGACTGCGGTCCGATTTGTGAATACTTTCCCCACGTTACATCATGTTCTTTGCGTATTTGCAGAGCTACAAATAAAATTGCCAACTCTTGTTTTTTTGGGGGTCATTTCGCTTTCTCGCAGAACGCGCTCAGCGCAACTTGCGCTTAAAATGTGGCTACTGTGCACGCTTCATTTTCTGAGGGGAGGTCCAGGTGGACGGTGGAAGGCCAGGGTCAGTCCCTTCTATCATATGTATACGTAGAGATTGACGCTCATACACGTGTATGGACTCACAAGCTGTATATCAACATATAGATAGATGGGAACTTCAATAAATCATTCCACCATTGTATAATACAGAGTTAAGGGGGGACATATACATGGGACCTAGCGGTCAGTCAGCACGACTACCGCAGATATGGTTTACCCTGCTTACCCCCCTTAACATATACACTTCCCTAAATAGGGACCAAGGTAACGATCAATGAGGGCTACTGCCCATTACCTTTCCATTAAGTGTATAGGAATACGAAATCCATCCAGGCGAAGTTCCACTGCGTGCAGTCCTGATAGGACTTTATAAAGTCCCGTGGGACGAAACATGTCGGTGTGTGGGCTGTGTTTCTGTCCCTGTGCACTTATTCAATAAACCACCCTCAGTTTTAGAACGGAGTTGTGCCCTTCATTTTTTCTACAGGACCCTTCCTGCAGATTTTTAACCCAGCTGTGCTCCTTGCTTCTCTACACTTCAGTCCCTTCTATGGTCACAGGGGATTAATAATGTCGGTGACACGTTGCACGGGCCACATCTGGGTGACTGATGCCTCGATCACCCTACCTGACACCTAAGTATCAGTTTAACGCTGAGCTGAGACTTGGGAGGGGGGTGATTCCCTCAGGCTGCTCCCTTTTGTCTGATGTCTGGTTGTTCAGCAAGCATTTGCACAGACAGCCCCCCCCCCCCCCCCATTCCTCCTCCTCTCCTTTTTTTTCTTCGATCTCCAATGAGGACAGGATGGTATACGGGAAATATAGCAACCGAAGCAGTCCCATATCTACGTTTAGCACAGTTCGATTAGTTAGGGAAGATAATGAGACTTTGATATTGTACGTGGGGTTGCACCTTTTTATCAGAGCCGCCATGTTGAGTGACCCCAGACTTGTCCTCTGCCTCCCACGCAGTTCATGGCCCAGTTCCACGAGAAGATTTACCAGCTCCTGAAGAACCTCCTGCAGCTCTCTCCGGACACCAAGCACCGCATCTTGTCCTGGCTGGGGAACTGCCTGCACGCCAACGCGGGCCGCGCCAAGATCTGGGCCAATCAGGTGCCTGAGATCTTCCTGCAGACCTACGCCTCGGACAGCTTCTTCCTGAACCTGGGCGCGGCGCTGCTCCGGCTGTGCCAGCCCTTCTGCAGGCCGCGCTCTGCCCGCCTGCTGACCTTCAACCCCACCTACTGCGCCCTGCGGGAGCTCAACGGGGAGGAGCGCAAGAGCAGGAACGTGCACATGAAGGGTACGCCGAGACCCCCGAGAGGAGGGTCCCACGCCTGCTCCCCTCTTACACCCCCCCTCTTACACCTCCCCGCCACCGCTCCTCTTATACCTCCTCATACACCCCTCCCCTTATACCCCCTCCCCACCTCTTATACCCTCCCCCGCCCCTCCTCTTATACCCTCCCCCCGCCCCTCCTTATACCCCCATCCTTGACCTTGTCTGTTTCCTACTCCTCCCGTTCTCTGCCCCTTTCCCCCCTCCCCCCCATCTCTTTGTATTCCTGACTCCCCCTCTACCTGTCCCAGGACTGGACAAGGAGACCTGTCTGATTCCATCCGCTGCCGATCAGCAGCCGGACTTTCCCCAGAACTACAACCTGGTGACAGAGAACCTTGTGCTGACCCAGTATACCCTGCACCTGGGCTTCCACAGGTCAGTACCACGGACCCAGTACACCCTGCTCCTGGGCTTCCACAGGTCAGTACCACAGACCCAGTACCACTGACCCAGTACACTCTGCTCCTGGGCTTCCACAGGTCAGTACCACGGAACCAGTACCACTGACCCAGTACACCTTCCCAGGCTATATGTGTATGTGCGAGATGCTTACCACAGAGGGAGAGGCCACTGATCCGCAGTCAGCGGGGCCGCTATGGCAGTGGAAGGGTTAAGTTAATGGGGTCAGTGCGTTGCGGATCCCAAGTGTAGAGCGCCCTTTTACCATGTAAGAGTCGGGGTTCCCCCTGACCCCAGTAACGGGTCCTGGTTCCATGCACAGTCCAGGTTCCCCGTGACCATAGTAACGTATCCCTGGTTCCGCGCTTAGTCCGGGTTCCCCCTGACCCCTGTAACGTGTCCCAGGTTCCACGCAGAGTCGGGATCCCCTTGACCTCAGTAACGTACCCCGGGTTCCGCGCACACTCCAGGTTCCCCCTGACCCCAGTAACGTGTCCCTGGTTCCGCGCACAGTCCGGATTCCCCCTGACCCCAGTAACGTGTCCCTGGTTCCGCGCACAGTCCGGATTCCCCCTGACCCCAGTAACATGTCCCTTGTTCCGCGCACAGTCCGGGTTCCCCCTGACCCCAGTAACGTGTCCCTTGTTCCGCGCACAGTCCGGATTCCCCCTGACCCCAGTAACGTGTCCCTGGTTCCGCGCACAGTCCTGGTTCCCCCTGACCCCAGTAACGTGTCCCTGGTTCCGTGCACAGTCCTGGTTCCCCCTGACCCCAGTAACGTGTCCCTGGTTCCGCGCACAGTCCAGGTTCCCCCTGACCCCAGTAACGTGTCCCTGGTTCCGCACACAGTCCAGATTCCCCCCGACCCAGTAACGTGTTGCTGGTTCCGCGCACAGTCCAGGTTCCCCCTGACCCCAGTAACGTGTCCCTGGTTCCGCGCACAGTCCAGATTCCCCCTGACCCAGTAACGTGTCGCTGGTTCCGCGCACAGTCCAGGTTCCCCCTGACCCCAGTAACGTGTCCCTGGTTCCGCGCACACTCCAGGTTCCCCCTGACCCCTGTACATGTCCCTTGTTCTGTGCACAGTCCAGGTTCCCCCTGACCCCAGTAACGTGTCCCTGGTTCCGCGCACAGTCCGGGTTCCCCCTGACCCCAGTAACGTGTCCCTGGTTCCGCGCACAGTCCGGGTTCCCCCTGACCCCAGTACATGTCCCTTGTTCCGCGCAGTCGAGGTTCCCCCTGAACCCAGTAACGTGTCGCTGGTTCCGCGCACAGTACAGGTTCCCCCTGACCCCAGTAACATGTCCCTGGTTCCGCGCACAATCCAGGTTCCCCCTGACCCCAGTAACGTGTTCCTGGTTCCGCGCACAGTCCAGGTTCCCCCTGACCCCAGTAACGTGTCCCTGGTTCCGCGCACAGTCCAGGTTCCCCCTGACCCCAGTAACATGTCCCTGGTTCCGCGCACAATCCAGGTTCCCCCTGACCCCAGTACATGTCCCTTGTTCCGCGCAGTCGAGGTTCCCCCTGAACCCAGTAACGTGTCGCTGGTTCCGCGCACAGAACAGGTTCCCCCTGACCCCAGTACATGTCCCTTGTTCCGCGCAGTCGAGGTTCCCCCTGACCCCAGTAACGTGTCCCTGGTTCCGCGCACAGTCCAGGTTCACCCTGACCCCAGTAACATGTCCCTGGTTCCGCGCACAATCCAGGTTCCCCCTGACCCCAGTAACATGTCCCTGGTTCCGCGCACAATCCAGGTTCCCCCTGACCCCAGTACATGTCCCTTGTTCCGCGCAGTCGAGGTTCCCCCTGAACCCAGTAACGTGTCGCTGGTTCCGCGCACAGTACAGGTTCCCCCTGACCCCAGTAACATGTCCCTGGTTCCGCGCACAGTCCAGGTACCCCCTGACCCCAGTAACGTGTCCCTGGTTCCGCACACAGTCCAGGTTCCCCCTGACCCCAGTAACGTGTCCCTGGTTCCGCGCACAGTCCAGGTTCCCCCTGACCCCAGTAACATGTCCCTGGTTCCGCGCACAGTCCAGGTTCCCCCTGACCCCAGTAACGTGTCCCTTGTTCCGCGCACAATCCAGGTTCCCCCTGACCCCAGTAACATGTCCCTGGTTCCGCGCACAATCCAGGTTCCCCCTGACCCCAGTAACGTGTCCCTGGTTCCGCGCACAGTCCAGGTTCCCCCTGACCCCAGTAACGTGTCCCTTGTTCCGCGCAGGCTTCACGATCAGATGGTGAAGGTGAACCAGAGCCTGCACCGGCTGCAGGGAGCGTGGCGAGACGCGCAGCAGAGCTCTAGCCCCGGCGCAGAGAGCCTGCGCGAGCAGTTTGAGCGGCTAATGACCATTTACCTGTGCCTGAAGACCGCCCTGACGGAACCGCAGTCCCTGCAGCACTGCCTGCAGCTGCAGGTGTCCACGGCACTGCTCCTGGTACAGCTGGCCCTGGGAAACCGTGGCACGGAACCAGTGGCCCTCACCTTCCCACTGCCCGGGGTACAACACAGCGCACTGGCCTACGTACCAGGTATCCCCCCGCCCATTCCAGAGAACAACCTTGGTCTCGGACATCCTTATACTAATCTATCGGTGCTAAAAGCAAAGATTTGCCGGCTTTCGGTTTTTGTGAAATTAATTATTGGAATTGGGGCGTGTTCTCCATCGGTTCCATGTCTCCCCCCCCCCCCCCCTCCTCCCTGTCCTTATCAGGAGCCGGGGGAGATAAGGGGAGAGGGGACTTTACTGGTAGAACTGCTTGTTAAACACAGTGACATCAAATAAAAGGAAGCAAAAATGGATTAAAAAATACTAATAGGGGGAAGATTTGGATTTTAAAAAAATCCAGGAGTCACCCAGATGTGACCCCTTAACCATGTCACTGCCATTAGTACACTTTGACCCTAGGAGACAATGACCCCTTAACCATGTCACTGCCATTAATACACTTTGACCCAAGGAGAGACTGACCCCTTAACCATGTCGCTGCCATTAGTACACTTTGCCCTTAGGGGAGACTGACCCCTTAACCATGTCACTGCCATTAGTACACTTAGGCCTGAGCAGGGACTGGGCTCGTAACCCCCTGAGCTGTGACGTCTCGTTCTCCGACTTGGCTTCTTACAGAATTCTTTGCTGACAATCTGGGCGATTTCTTCATCTTCCTGAGACGTTTTGCAGACGAAGTCTTGGAAACCGCAGCAGAAACTCTGGAGCAAATCCTGGACTTTATCACGGTGTTCACGGGCAACGTGGAGAGGTGAGGAGGGCACGGTGTCCTTCTAATGCTGCTTATAATAACGCTTACACTTGCATTATCAGAACAAATAGAAAAGTATTCAGTATAATGCGGGATATGGTAATGCCATTATAAAACTGTTGGCTATTGTCACGCACAGCACCCCTGTGAGCGCGTGACCTGCATACGCGGCAGGGGTTAATACTCCGCTCGCAAGCTGGCCCACCTTTCACCCTCGCAAAGGTCCCTCAAATGAACAATATGTCCCATAAATCTGTCCCAGTATACCACCCGTCACAGACAGCACACATGTGAGCACGTGAGTTAGATACGCTACCAGGGTTAATACACACGGCTTCTCTAGCCAGCTCACCTTTCTCCTCCGCAAGGTACTTTCGATGTGTTACTATTAACCCCTTACTCAATTGCAATCTAATCCATTGCCACCACCCCAGAAATATGACAAAATATGTACTTTATATATCTGCCAGGGTCTCACATCCCGATTTTATTAAAGATAAACTATGCACTTAACATACAAAAATCTGTTGTAGCAAAATGTCTGAAAATGTAAATACTCTACAAAGCGTTCAATCAGAGCCCACAGCAGCACTTACTAAAGTTTGGCTGTAATATACAAAAAGACAGTGCTTAGATTGCATAAAAAGATTATTACAAGAACATACAGTTACAATGAGTGCAGTACAGTTTCTTAAAATAGAAGGATAAACAAACAGAATTCCCCATACGTTGCCACACGCCATAAGTTCTCCCAGAGAGGCGGCTGGCGCAGAAAGATGACAATTCTCGTGTCTGATTCAAACATGCCAACCTTTATCCCCAGGCCGCCTTGCATTGAAACACACAGACCCACCCGTGTCCTGAATCAATCTGGGTGACGTTTTTACCACTTGGGGAAAAAAAATACAATTTCTTGACATTTTAAAGTCTGACTAAATATAGAAATATATGAAAGACCTCGCATCTTAATTTCCCTAATACTGAGACAGGCGCCATGTTATGTCCGTGCTCTCCACACACACGCCTGCATATAAAACGTGGCACCTCTTATCCATGCAGTGTGGGGGGTATCATTTCATTCAGAATGCTGGCCCTTGACGTGGCACATGTCCTGTGTTGATGTTTCTTTTCCCCCGTGGCTGTGCAGAATGCTGGCCCTTGACGTGGCACATGTCCTGTGTTGATGTTTCTTTTCCCCCGTGGCCGTGCAGAATGCTGGCCCTTGACGTGGCACATGTCCTGTGTTGATGTTTCTTTTCCCCCGTGGCCGTGCAGAATGCTGGCCCTTGACGTGGCACATGTCCTGTGTTGATGTTTCTTTTCCCCCGTGGCCGTGCAGAATGCTGGCCCTTGACGTGGCACATGTCCTGTGTTGATGTTTCTTTTCCCCCGTGGCCGTGCAGAATGCTGGCCCTTGACGTGGCACATGTCCTGTGTTGATGTTTCTTTTCCCCCGTGGCCGTGCAGAAAGCTGGCCCTTGACGTGGCACATGTCCTGTGTTGATGTTTCTTTTCCCTCGTGGCCGTGCAGAATGGTGGCCCTTGACGTGGCAGGCGGTTTGTCTCCTCAGGATGAAGAACCCTCACCTCCGTGCCAAGTTGGCCGAGGTGCTGGAGGCGGTAATGCCTCACCTGGAGCAGGGGCAGAATCCGCTCATCTCCAGTGTCTTCCACCGGCAGCGCGTCTTCTGCTCGTACCGGCATGCGCCACGGCTGGCCGAGGCGCTCATCAAAGTGTTTGTGGACATAGAGTTCACCGGTGAGTGTTGGTGGAAAGGTCGGGGGGGGAAGGGGGGTCCGGATGTGGCAGGAACATTACTTTGTTCTGATCTGTTACATTTTGCAAAGAAATAACTTTATTAGGTCTATTGCAGGGGTGGTCCACTCCAGTCTTCAAGGGCCACCAACAGGTCAGGTATTGGGGATATCCCTGCATCAGCATAGCTGGTGTCACGACTGAGCCACTGATTGAGCAAACTGTGCTGAAGCAGGGATATCCCTAATACCTGGCCTGTTGGTGGCCCTTGAAGAACGCAGTTGGCCAGTCAATGATTGAGCCACCTGTGCTGACGCAGGGATATCACCAATAGCTGACCTGTTGGTGGCCCTGGAGGGCTGGAGTTGGCCGCCCAATGTCTATTGGGATCTCCCAGTAACGGGTCTCCCAGCCAGACATCTCCCTCTCCCTGCGATCTCCCCACAGGCTGCAGCTCAGCCCCTGTTCCTCTGGTGAACGGTGTCAGTCCCTCCTAGTACCCAAGTGTACTATTTGCAGCCGACAGGGGATGCAGCAGTGGTGCCTCCGCAGACGTCTGTCTCTGTCTCCGCAGGGGACCCCCATCAGTTCGAGCAGAAGTTCAACTACCGGCGCCCCATGTACCCGATCCTGAGATACATGTGGGGGAGGGACACCTACCGACAGAGTGTCAAGGTCAGATCTGCTCTCCTGCTAGTGTCTGGTGACAGTCCCTATAACTGGCGTGGGGGGCCCCCCCTATAACTGGGGTGGGGGCCCCCCCTATAACTGGCGTGTGGGCCCCCCCCTATAACTGGCGTGTGGGCCCCCCCCTATAACTGGCGTGGAGGGGCCCCCCCTATAACTGGCGTGGGGGGGGCCCTATAACTGGCGTGGGGAGGCCCCCCTATAACTGGCGTGGGGAGGCCCCCCTATAACTGTCCTGTTACATGACGTTGCCCTAAAACGTGTCCCCGCAGAACCTGGCAGATTACGCCTCTGAGAACCTGGAGGCCGTCATTCCTCCGCTGTTCCTGCGCTTTCTCAACCTGCTGATGAACGACGCAGTGTTCCTTCTGGACGAGGCCATCCAGGTAACGGGCGATGGGAGGGGGGCTTCTGCATGATTTGTATGTCAGTTTTTGTCCGTGTGCTACTCTCGTCTCTCTCTTTCTCTCTCTTTCTCTCCCTCTCTTTCTCTCCCTCTCTTTCTCTCTCTCTCTTTCTCTCTCTCTCTTTCTCTCTCTCTCTTTCTCTCTCTCTCTTTCTCTCTCTCTCCCTCTCTTTCTCTCTCTTTCTCTCTCAAGAAGATTCGTCGTGCTAGACTCGCTGGTTCGCCAAATGAAGATTCTCCTCATTAAATGGGTACAAATGAATGTACCACCTTTCAATATAGAGCTCAACCCTGTTATAGCGCAGTCCTCTGGGGCCACCCGATCCGACCGAGCTATAATCGGGGTCTCGCTAATTTAAAAAAATAAATAAATGGCTGCCGCGCGCCCGATCGGAGGAGGAGGGGGGGGAAGAGGTGGAGTGAGGCGCCGGAAGCCCTACACGTCCACAAGCAGCCACCGCACTTCCCAGCATTCCCCTCGCAGCCTCACTTCCCCCAGCAGCTCCACATCGATCCTCAGCCCCGCCCCGGTCCAGCAGCCCCACGATGCCCCAGCAGCTGACACCAGGGTTAGGCTAAGGCCCCGCTCCCTCAGTCAGCGCGCCCGCACTGCAGACAGGCGGCGCGCTGACAGGCACAGACCGCGATATGCGGTCTGTAGGGAGCGGAGTGGAGTGGGAGGGGGGGGCGTGGTTTGAGCAGAGGGACCTGCTACCCCCCCCCCCCCCCCCTCCCTTCACGGGCTCAGTCTCCCGGGCTGCAGGAGGGAGCTGCTGCGGGCTGCTGAAACTTAAGCAGCTCCCGCTCCCTCTCCCTTCCCCCACAAATGCCCTCCTCACACATGCTGCCTACGCTGATACACACACACACACACACACACATACACCACCCCCTACCTTGTGTAGGAAGCTGTCTGACAGCTCCCGCTCCCCGACGCTGATAGGCCCATCAGCGCACCACGTGTCACCCGCTCGGGATCACAATTCTCTTGTATCCCCTGCCGGCTGACGCGTCACAGCGCGTAGTGAGCCAGCAGCGAGGGGAGACTGGGACCTGCTCAGGAGGATTCCCCTGCTGGTGGGGAACGCTCACGGCGGCCGCCCGCGCCGCCGGGCGCAGCGGGTCCCAGTCCCTAGGAGGGTGCTGTGTGAGTGTGTGCAGTGTGCTGTGTGCAGTGTGCTGTGTGCGCAGTGTGTGTGCAAAAAAAAAAATGTTTTTTGTTTTTTGTAATATTTGGTGACCACGC
Organism: Ascaphus truei; assembly: GCF_040206685.1. Lineage (NCBI taxonomy): Eukaryota > Metazoa > Chordata > Amphibia > Anura > Ascaphidae > Ascaphus > Ascaphus truei. The sequence continues at coordinate 48,711,861 of NC_134488.1, read as the reverse complement.
TCAAACCGCGTTATAGCGGATCGAGCTATAACTGGGTTGAGCTGTCTATGAAATAGTCCACGGCGCGGTTCTTTTCTTAACATAATCAGAGACATTATAGAAAACATCTGTTACTGCATCATTTTAGTCATCAGGTTGCATCATTCAAGCATATAGTGTAGTGATAGTGGAGAATGGTTAGCTTGGGGTTCTTTGCTTGGGTGGTTAAGGGATTCTGAGTTCCATAAACCTCAAATGCAATCTTTATATATTTCTCTCAAACAGTCTAAACATTGCAGTCACCTATTTCTCTTCGTGTCAGCTCAAATTATTATTGGTCAATCATCAATGTCTAAATCAATATTCCTTCATTTACTTTGATGTGTTAGAAACTCTTTGTTCTGTCACTAAATAACTATAGTTAATCCTATGTTCTTAATCCTTTTTAAGACCTCTCTATTGTATTGTAGTACTAACTAACCATCTATTTAATTAACCTTTGAATTCAACTCTTGAAAAAAAGCTGACAAACATTTCCATATTTGCCTGTCTTCAGACTGCTTTTATCTTCCTAAATTAACCAGTTACATGCTAAATATATATGTATATAGAGTAGCATAATTAATATTTAGGATGATTTCAAGCCTTCCCTCTCCTCTCCCTTCCTCTCTTTATCTCTTTCTCTCTCTCTCTCTCTTCTCTCTCTCTCTCTCTCTCTTTCTCTCTCTCTTTCTCTCTCTCTTTCTCTCTCGTCTCTCTCGTCCCACCCTCTTTCTCTCTCGTCCCACCCTCTTTCTCTCTCGTCCCACCCTCTTTCTCTTTCGTCCCACCCTCTTTCTCTCTCGTCCCACCCTCTTTCTCTCTCGTCCCACCCTCTTTCTCTCTCGTCCCACCCTCTTTCTCTCTCGTCCCACCCTCTTTCTCTCTCGTCCCACCCTCTTTCTCTCTCTCGTCCCACCCTCTTTCTCTCTCTCGTCCCACCCTCTTTCTCTCTCTCGTCCCACCCTCTTTCTCTCTCTCTCTCTCGTCCCACCCTCTTTCTCTCTCTTCTCTCTCGTCCCTCTCTCTTTCTCTCTCGTCCCACCCTCTTTCTCTCTCTTTCTCTCTCGTCCCACCCTCTTTCTCTCTCTTCTCTCTCTCGTCCCACCCTCTTTCTCTCTCTTTCTCTCTCGTCCCACCCTCTTCTCTCTCTTCTCTCTCGTCCACCCACTTTCTCTCTCTTTCTCTCTCGTCCCACCCTCTTTCTCTCTCTTTCTCTCTCGTCCCACCCTCTTTCTCTCTCTTTCTCTCTCGTCCCACCCTCTTTCTCTCTCTTTCTCTCTCGTCCCACCCTCTTTCTCTCTCTTTCTCTCTCGTCCCACCCTCTTTCTCTCTCTTTCTCTCTCGTCCCACCCTCTTTCTCTCTCTTTCTCTCTCGTCCCACCCTCTTTCTCTCTCTTTCTCTCTCGTCCCACCCTCTTTCTCTCTCTTCTCTCTCGTCCCACCCTCTTTCTCTCTCTTTCTCTCTCGTCCCACCCTCTTTCTCTCTCTTTCTCTCTCGTCCCACCCTCTTTCTCTCTCTTTCTCTCTCGTCCCACCCTCTTTCTCTCTTTCTCTCTCTCGTCCCACCCTCTTTCTCTCTCTCGTCCCACCCTCTTTCTCTCTCTCTCTCTCTCTCTCTCTCTCTCTCTCGTCCCACCCTCTTTCTCTCTCTCTCTCTCGTCCCACCCTCTTTCTCTCTCTCTCTCTCTCTCTTTTCTCTCTCTCTTTCTCTCTCGTCCCACCCTCTTTCTCTCTCGTCCCACCCTCTTTCTCTCTCGTCCCACCCTCTTTCTCTCTCGTCCCACCCTCTTTCTCTCTCGTCCCACCCTCTTTCTCTCTCGTCCCACCCTCTTTCTCTCTCGTCCCACCCTCTTTCTCTCTCTCGTCCCACCCTCTTTTCTCTCTCTCTCTCGTCCCACCCTCTTTCTCTCTCTCCTCTCGTCCCACCCTCTTTCTCTCTCTCTCTCTCGTCCCACCCTCTTTCTCTCTCTCTCTCTCGTCCCACCCTCTTTCTCTCTCTTTCTCTCTCTCGTCCCTCTCTCTTTCTCTCTCGTCCCACCCTCTTTCTCTCTCTTTCTCTCTCGTCCCACCCTCTTTCTCTCTCGTCCCACCCTCTTTCTCTCTCTTTCTCTCTCGTCCCACCCCTCTTTCTCTCTCTTTCTCTCTCGTCCCCACCCCTCTTTCTCTCTCTTTCTCTCTCGTCCCACCCTCTTTCTCTTCTCTTCTCGTCCCACCCTCTTTCTCTCTCTTTCTCTCTCGTCCCCACCCTCTTTCTCTCTCTTTCTCTCTCGTCCCACCCTCTTTCTCTCTCTTTCTCTCTCGTCCCACCCTCTTTCTCTCTCTTTCTCTCTCGTCCCACCCTCTTTCTCTCTCTTTCTCTCTCTCGTCCCACCCTCTTTCTCTCTCTTTCTCTCTCTCGTCCCACCCTCTTTCTCTCTCTCTCTCTCTCTCTCTCTCTCTCTCTCGTCCCACCCTCTTTCTCTCTCTCTCTCTCTCTCGTCCCACCCTCTTTCTCTCTCTCTCTCTCTCTCGTCCCACCCTCTTTCTCTCTCTCTCTCTCGTCCACCCTCTTTCTCTCTTCTCTCTCTCTCTTTCTCTCTCTCTTTCTCTCTCTCTTTCTCTCTCGTCCACCTCTTTCTCTCTCGTCCCACCCTCTTTCTCTCTCGTCCCACCCTCTTTCTCTCTCGTCCCACCCTCTTTCTCTCTCGTCCCACCTCTTTCTCTCTCGTCCCACCCTCTTTCTCTCTCGTCCCACCCTCTTTCTCTCTCGTCCCCACCTCTTTCTCTCTCTCTCTCGTCCCACCCTCTTTCTCTCTCTCTCTCGTCCCACCCTCTTTCTCTCTCTCTCTCGTCCCACCCTCTTTCTCTCTTTCTCTCTCTCTTTCTCTCTCTCTTTCTCTCTCTCTTCTCTCGTCCCACCCTCTTTCTCTCTCGTCCACCCTCTTTCTCTCTCGTCCCACCCTCTTTCTCTCTCGTCCCACCCTCTTCTCTCTCGTCCCACCCTCTTTCTCTCTCGTCCCACCCTCTTTCTCTCTCGTCCCACCCTCTTCTCTCTCGTCCCACCCTCTTTCTCTCTCGTCCCACCCTCTTTCTCTCTCTCTCTCGTCCACCTCTTTCTCTCTCTCTCTCGTCCCACCCTCTTCTCTCTCTCTCTCGTCCCACCCTCTTTCTCTCTCTTTCTCTCTCGTCCCTCTCTCTTTCTCTCTCGTCCCACCCTCTTTCTCTCTCTTCTCTCTCGTCCCACCCTCTTTCTCTCTCGTCCCACCCTCTTTCTCTCTCTTTCTCTCTCGTCCCACCCTCTTCTCTCTTCTCTCTCTCTCTTTCTCCTCTCTTTCTCTCTCTCTTCTCTCTCGTCCCACCCTCTTTCTCTCTCGTCCACCCTCTTTCTCTCTCGTCCCACCCTCTTTCTCTCTCGTCCCACCCTCTTTCTCTCTCGTCCCACCCTCTTTCTCTCTCGTCCACCCTCTTTCTCTCTCGTCCCACCCTCTTTCTCTCTCTCTCTCGTCCCACCCTCTTTCTCTCTCTCTCTCGTCCCACCCTCTTTCTCTCTCTCTCTCGTCCACCCTCTTTCTCTCTCTTTCTCTCTCGTCCTCTCTCTTTCTCTCTCGTCCCACCCTCTTTCTCTCTCTTTCTCTCTCGTCCCACCCTCTTTCTCTCTCTTCTCTCTCGTCCCACCCTCTTTCTCTCTCTTTCTCTCTCGTCCCACCCTCTTTCTCTCTTTCTCTCTCGTCCCACCCTCTTTCTCTCTCTTTCTCTCTCGTCCCACCCTCTTTCTCTCTCTTTCTCTCTCGTCCCACCCTCTTTCTCTCTCTTTCTCTCTCGTCCCACCCTCTTTCTCTCTCTTTCTCTCTCGTCCCACCCTCTTTCTCTCTCTTTCTCTCTCGTCCCACCCTCTTCTCTCTCTTTCTCTCTCGTCCCACCCTCTTTCTCTCTCTTTCTCTCTCGTCCCACCTCTTCTCTCTCTTTCTCTCTCTCGTCCCACCCTCTTTCTCTCTCTCTCTCTCTCTCGTCCCACCCTCTTTCTCTCTCTCTCTCTCTCTCTCGTCCCACCCTCTTTCTCTCTTCTCTCTCTCTCTCTCTCTCTCGTCCCACCCTCTTTCTCTCTTTCTCTCTCTCTCTCTCTCTCGTCCTCCCTCTTTCTCTCTTTCTCTCTCTCTCTCTCTCTCTCTCTCTCGTCCCACCCTCTTTCTCTCTCTCTCTCTCTCTCGTCCCACCCTCTTTCTCTCTCGGTCCACCCTCTTCTCTCTCTCTCTCTCTCTGTCCCACC
>NC_134488.1:48645250-48707394 GCF_040206685.1 Ascaphus truei | reverse complement strand
GCTCTTGGGGCTACCATGTTCACTGGCGCCCGCCCCCACAGGTTCTGGGACGTGTCAGCTCCTGCGACTATCGGGGTCACCTCAGGGACTACAAGGCATGGTACCGGGGTGGCACCATCCTCAGCCAGCAGGACGGCTTTCACAGAATCAAGATTCCCAATACTCACAGCTACTTGGACGAACTGAAACCTCTGCGGTACCGTCGAGGCTGGTCACAACCTGACATAAAGAGTCAGCAGTTCGACTAGCGTGATAGACACGGTTCCAGGGGCAACCATAGGAGGGTTGAGGTCCCCCTCCAAGACACACTTGAGGGGCTCGATCTCTGGGCTCACGGTCCAGCTAGTAGTGGCCGTGGCCACTACCTCAGGAGTGCATTCACTCATGCTGGCTTCGTGCCACTCCAAATCCTCGCACATGTCCCTCTGGGACCTGCCTCGCGTCGGCAGCCCATAGTGCGCACACCGGGCAACCACAATCTTCCTATCCCAGAGACAGTAACCGTGCTCTAAGTACCCCGTCTTCACGCTCTGGCACTAAACTAAGTGACAAGAACCAGTGGGATTCCTGATTTTGTAAAAACGTGTTTTCCGACACTACTTGTTTTGAGAGCTTGCAATCTCCAAGCTCACTTTGTCCTATAATTCCCTGCGGGAAGCTATAGTGCAAAGCCCTCTGATCCCACACACTGCCACCAGGAAAAAATCCTGTCACGGTAGACCAGGACTTTTAACACCATTTATATTTAAGGGGTCAGTGACAGGGCAAAACACAGCAATTGAAATAAAATGAGTTTTATTTTGGATAAATCCTCGGAAACACACGAATACAAAAATATACACACAGGGGTCTGGGGAATGAGATCTACCTTTCCTAGGTGCAATGACCCACTTCAAATGGGTTTCCCCTGTCAGCTTCTCTGCTCCAGGATATGAAAGTGCTGCACACAGCAGCCTCTCTGAAATGTATCTCCACACGCCTTCCCAGTGTGGACTTCTGAGGGAATCTCCACACTCCCTCTAAAGGTAACTCAGATGGTCCTCCCCCTCTGAGGGATAACCTAATGCATTGTCCAGCAGCACCCCTTATATACCCCTTGGTGGCTATTGGACAAAGGCAGCCAGCCAAGAGAAACCGTGCCTGGGGCTCAGACCTGATAATTGATTAATTTAACTAATCCCCTACCTTTGTTCTGATCTATTTCTATGGAGAGCTTCAACTGAGTGAATGACTTAGTCTTTCTCCCTAGAAATAACAATAACAGTGGAATATCTAATTTACTTTCTTGTATGGTAATTCCGTCACCACACAATACCAACTACTGTATCTAATCTGGGAGGAACTGCTAACACATGTATAAATGCAGACATAAGATAATTATGTAAAAGACTGGACTTAGCATTACACACAGCTAGCCCAAATCCCATCAAAGAACAATGTTGATTGAGGAAAGGATTGTTACAGGGAAGACAGAATACATGCTTTGAAATGCATTCTTACAGACATGGTGCATTATACACTCCCTATTCTCCCTCTGATATTAAATTACATTTGGCTGAAATAAGCCTTACATAGCTGGCCAAGTTACATGGATTTAGGGGTAAATAGCTGAGATTTCTCCCCACTAGGTCAGCCAGAGCCACCCCTACCGTCACAGAGGTTATTGGGGGGGGCGGAGGGGAGAGAAGGAGAGTGACCGGAGGGAGAGGTTATTGGGTTGAGGGGGGGGGGGGAGAGGTTATTGGTTGGGGGGAGGCCTGAGGTGGGGGGGGGAGAGCTGACCTGGGGGAGAGGGCCGAGCAGGGGGGGGAGAGCTGATGTGGGGGGGGGGAGAGGTTATTGGGGGGGGGGTGAGGGGAGAGGTTAGTGGATGGGGGGGGGGGGGAGAACGGGTGGGGTGTAGGTTATTGGGTGGGGTGGGGGAGATTCCGGAGGAAGACGTGGGGGGGTAGGTTATTGGGTGGGGTGGGGGAGATTCCGGAGGAAGATGTGGGGGAGTAGGTTGTGGGGTGGGGGAGATTCCGGAGGAAGAGGTGGGGGGGGGGGTAGGTTATTGGGTGGGGGGGGGGTAGGTTATTGGGTGGGGTGGGGGAGATTCCGGAGGAAGAGGTGGGGGAGTAGGTTGTGGGGTGGGGGAGATTCCGGAGGAAGAGGTGGGGGGGGTAGGTTATTGGGTGGGGTGGGGAGATTCCGGAGGAAGAGGTGGGGGGGTAGGTTATTGGGTGGGGTGTGGGAGATTCCGGAGGAAGAGGTGGGGGGGTAGGTTATTGGGTGGGGTGTGGGAGATTCCGGAGGAAGTGGTGGGGGGGTAGGTTATTGGGTGGGGTGGGGGAGATTCCGGAGGAAGAGGTGGGGGGGTAGGTTATTGGGTGGGGGAGATTCCGGAGGAAGAGGTGGGGGGGTAGGTTATTGGGTGGGGTGTGGGAGAATCCGGAGGAAGAGGTGGTGGGGTGGGGGAGATTCCGGAGGAAGAGGTGGGGGGGTAGGTTATTGGGTGGGGTGTGGGAGATTCCGGAGGAAGAGGTGGGGGGGTAGGTTATTGGGTGGGGTGGGGAGATTCCGGAGGAAGAGGTTGGGGGGTAGGTTATTGGGTGGGGTGTGGGAGATTCCGGAGGAAGAGGTGGGGGGGTAGGTTATTGGGTGGGGTGGGGGAGATTCCGGAGGAAGAGGTTGGGGGGTAGGTTATTGGGTGGGGTGTGGGAGATTCCAGAGGAAGAGGTGGGGGGGTAGGTTATTGGGTGGGGTGGGGGAGATTCCGGAGGAAGAGGTGGGGGGGTAGGTTATTGGGTGGGGTGTGGGAGATTCCAGAGGAAGAGGTGGGGGGGTAGGTTATTGGGTGGGGTGTGGGAGATTCCGGAGGAAGAGGTGGGGGGGTAGGTTATTGGGTGGGGTGGGGGAGATTCCGGAGGTGTAATATGCAAGGAGTATTGGTAATTAGACTCTTCACGAGTTGGGTGACCTTCAAGTGCGTATTCTAATCTTGTTCCTTGTCTCCTAGCCGCCATCGGTTTCTCCCGGCCGCGCCTCGCCACATTCTGGTACTACGCCCGTGTGGAACTCGCCCCGCCAACTCCCGCGGAGATCCCAAAAGCCATCGAGAGCATGAAGGGGCTAGTGAAATCCTTCAAGAGCGGCCGCCTTGCCCAGCTCTCTGTCCGGGTGAGGACTTGACGGGGTCCCATAGTGTGGTGAAAGGGGGCGCAGGTTATCCGAGGATTTAGTGAGGCTGGAGCCTCGCTGATGCACACAGTATGTGTCATGCTTTGGCTGGGGTAGCCTAATGATGGGGGTGTTGGGGTAGCCTAATGATGGGGGTGTTGGGGTAGCCTAATGATGGGGGTGTTGGGGTAGCCTAATGATGGGGGTGTTGGGGTAGCCTAATGATGGGGGTGTTGGGGTAGCCTAATGATGGGGGTGTTGGGGTAGCTGTGTGTAATGATGGGGGGGGGGGGTAGCTGTGTGTAATGATGGGGGTGGAGGGGTGGGGTAGCTGTGTGTAATGATGGGGGTGTTGGGGTAGCTGTGTGTAATGATGGGGGTGTTGGGGTAGCTGTGTGTAATGATGGGGTTTTTGGGGTGTTGGGGTAGCTGTGTGTAATGATGGGGGTGTTGGGGTAGCTGTGTGTAATGATGGGGGTGTTGGGGTAGCTGTGTGTAATGATGGGGATGGGGGTAGCTTGGTGTAATGATGGGGTTGTTGGGGTAGCTGTGTGTAATGATGGGGGTGTTGGGGTGAGGGTAGCTGTGTGTAATGATGGGGGTGTTGGGGTAGCTGTGTGTAATGATGGGGGTGTTGGGGTGAGGGTAGCTGGGTGTTATGATGGGGGTGTTGGGGTAGCTGTGTGTAATGATGGGGGTTTTGGGGTGGGGGTAGCTGTGTGTAATGTGTGTGTAATGTGTGTGTAATGATGGGGGTGTTGGGGTAGCTGTGTGTAATGATGGGGGTTTTGGGGTGGGGGTAGCTGTGTGTAATGATGGGGGTGTTGGGGTAGCTGTGTGTAATGATGGGGGTGTTGGGGTAGCTGTGTGTAATGATGGGGGTGTTGGGGTGGGGGTGTGTAATGATGGGGGGGTGTAATGATGGGGGTGTTGGGGTAGCTGTGTGTAATGATGGGGGTGTTGGGGGTGTGTAATGATGGGGGTGTTGGTGTATCTGTGTGTAATGATGGGGGTGTTGGGATAGCTGTGTGTAATGATGGGGGTGTTGGGGTAGCTGTGTGTAATGATGGGGGTGTTGGGGTAGCTGTGTGTAATGATGGGGGTGTTGGTGTAGCTGTGTGTAATGATGGGGGTGTTGGGGTAGCTGTGTGTAATGATGGGGGTGTTGGGGTAGCTGTGTGTAATGATGGGGGTGTTGGGGTAGCTGTGTGTAATGATGGGGGTGTTGGGGTGGGGTTAGCTGTGTGTAATGATGGGTGTGTTGGGGTAGCTGTGTGTAATGATGGGGGTGTTGGGGTAGCTGTGTGTAATAATGGGAGTGTTGGGGTGGGGGTAGCTGTGTGTAATGATGGGGGTGTTGGGGCAGCTGTGTGTAATAATGGGGGTGTTGGGGCAGCTGTGTGTAATGATGGGGGTGTTGGGGTAGCTGTGTGTAATGATGGGGGTGTTGGGGTAGCTGTGTGTAATGATGGGGGTGTTGGGGTAGCTGTGTGTAATGATGGGGGTGTTGGGGTAGCTGTGTGTAATGATGGGGGTGTTGGGGTGGGGGTAGCTGTGTGTAATGATGGGGGTGTTGGGGTGGGGGTAGCTGTGTGTAATGATGGGGGTGTTGGGGTAGCTGTGTGTAATGATGGGGGTGTTGGGGTAGCTGTGTGTAATGTGATGGGGGTGTTGGGGTAGCTGTGTGTAATGATGGGGGTGTTGGTGGGGGTAGCTGTGTGTAATGATGGGGGTGTTGGGGTAGCTGTGTGTAATGATGGGGGTGTTGGGGTAGCTGTGTGTAATGATGGGGGTGTTGGGGTGGGGGTAGCTGTGTGTAATGTGTGTGTAATGATGGGGGTGTTGGGGTAGCTGTGTGTAATGATGGGGGTGTTGGGGTAGCTGTGTGTAATGATGGGGGTGTTGGGGTGGGGGTGTGTAATGATGGGGGTGTTGGGGTAGCTGTGTGTAATGATGGGGGTGTGTAATGATGGGGGTGTTGGGGTAGCTGTGTGTAATGATGGGGGTGGGGGTGTGTAATGATGGGGTGTTGGGGTAGCTGTGTGTAATGATGGGGGTGTTGGGGTAGCTGTGTGTAATGATGGGGGTGTTGGGGTAGCTGTGTGTAATGATGGGGGTGTTGGTGTAGCTGTGTGTAATGATGGGGGTGTTGGGGTAGCTGTGTGTAATGATGGGGGTGTTGGGGTGGGGGTAGCTGTGTGTAATGATGGGGGTGTTGGGGTAGCTGTGTGTAATGATGGGGGTGTTGGGGTAACTGTGTGTAATGATGGGGTGTTGGGTTAGCTGTGTGTAATGATGGGGGTGTTGGGGTAGCTGTGTGTAATGATGGGGGTGTTGGGGTAGCTGTGTGTAATGGGGGTGGGGGTAGCTGGGTGTAATGATGGGGGTGTTGGGGTAACTGTGTGTAATGATGGGGGTGTTGGGGTAGCTGTGTGTAATGATTGGGGTGTTGGGGTAGCTGTGTGTAATGATGGGGGTGTTGGGGTAGCTGTGTATAATGATGGGGGTGGGGGTAGCTGTGTGTAATGATGGGGGTGTTGGGGCAGCTGTGTGTAATGATGGGGGTGTTGGGGTAGCTGTGTGTAATGGGGGTGGGGGTAGCTGGTTGTAATGATGGGGGTGTTGGGGTAGCTGGGTGTAATGATGGGGGTGTTGGGGTAGCTGTGTGTAATGATGGGGGTGTTGGGGTAGCTGTGTGTAATGATGGGGGTGTTGGGGTGGGGGTAGCTGTGTGTAATGATGGGGGTGTTGGGGTAGCTGTGTGTAATGATGGTGGTGTTGGGGTAACTGTGTGTAATGATGGGGGTGTTGGGGTAGCTGTGTGTAATGATGGGGGTGTTGGGGTAGCTGTGTGTAATGATGGGGGTGTTGGGGTAGCTGTGTGTAATGATGGGGGTGTTGGGGTGGGGGTAGCTGTGTAATGATGGGGTGTTGGGGTGGGGGTAGCTGTGTGTAATGATGGGGGTGTTGGGCAGCTGTGTATAATGATGGGGGTGTTGGGGTGGGGGTAGCTGTGTGTAATGATGGGGGTGTTGTGGTAGCTGTGTGTAATGATGGGGGTGTTGGTGTAGCTGTGTGTAATGATGGGGGTGTTGGGGTAGCTGTGTGTAATGATGGGGGTGTTGGGGTAGCTGGGTGTAATGATGGGGGTGTTGGGGTAGCTGTGTGTAATGATGGGGGTGTTGGGGTGGGGGTAGCTGTGTGTAATGATGGGGGTGTTGGGGTAGCTGTGTGTAATGATGGGGGTGTTGGGGTAGCTGTGTGTAATGATGGGGGTGTTGGGGTAGCTGTGTGTAATGATGGGGGTGGGGGTAGCTGTGTGTAATGATGGGGGTGTTGGGGTGGGGGTAGCTGTGTGTAATGATGGGGGTGTTGGGGTAGCTGTGTGTAATGATGGGGGGTGTTGGGGTAGCTGTGTGTAATGATGGGGGTGTTGGGGTAGCTGTGTGTAATGATGGGGGTGTTGGGGTAGCTGTGTGTAATGATGGGGGTGTTGGGGTAGCTGTGTGTAATGATGGGGGTGTTGGGGTAGCTGTGTGTAATGATGGGGGTGTTGGGGTAGCTGTGTGTAATGATGGGGGTGTTGGGGTAGCTGTGTGTAATGATGGGGGTGTTGGGGTAGCTGTGTGTAATGATGGGGGTGTTGGGGTAGCTGTGTTTAATGATGGGGGTGTTGGGGTAGCTGTGTGTAATGATGGGGGTGTTGGGGTGGCTGTGTGTAATGATGGGGGTGTTGGGGTAGCTGTGTGTAATGATGGGGGTGTTGGGGTAGCTGTGTGTAATGATGGGGGTGTTGGGGTGGGTCAGCTGTGTGTAATGATGGGGGTGTTGGGGTAGCTGTGTGTAATGATGGGGGTGTTGGGATAGCTGTGTGTAATGATGGGGATGTTGGGGTAGCTGTGTGTAATGATGGGGGTGTTGGGGTAGCTGTGTGTAATGATGGGGGTGTTGGGGTGAGGGTAGCTGGGTGTAATGATGGGGGTGTTGGGGTAGCTGTGTGTAATGATGGGGGTGTTGGGGTGGGGGTAGCTGTGTGTAATGATGGGGGTGTTGGGGTAGCTGTGTGTAATGATGGGGGTGTTGGGGTAGCTGTGTGTAATGATGGGGGTGTTGGGGTGAGGGTAGCTGTGTGTAATGATGGGGGTGTTGGGGTAGCTGTGTGTAATGATGGGGTTGTTGGGGTAGCTGTGTGTAATGATGGGGGTGTTGGGGTGGGGCAGCTGTGTGTAATGATGGGGGTGTTGGGGTGGGGCAGCTGTGTGTAATGATGGGGGGTGTTGGGGTAGCTGTGTGTAATGATGGGGGTGTTGGGGTAGCTGTGTGTAATGATGGGGGTGGGGTAGCTGTGTGTAATGATGGGGGTGTTGGGGTAGCTGTGTGTAATGATGGGGGTGTTGGGGTGGGGCAGCTGTGTGTAATGATGGGGGTGTTGGGGTGGGGCAGCTGTGTGTAATGATGGGGGGTGTTGGGGTAGCTGTGTGTAATGATGGGGGTGTTGGGGTGGGGTAGCTGGGTGTAATGATGGGGGTGTTGGGGTAGCTGTGTGTAATGATGGGGGTGTTGGGGTAGCTGTGTGTAATGATGGGGGTGTTGGGGTGGCTGTGTGTAATGATGGGGGTGTTGGGGTAGCTGTGTGTAATGATGGGGGGTGTTGGGGTAGCTGGGTGTAATGATGGGGGTGTTGGGGTAGCTGTGTGTAATGATGGGGGTGTTGGGGTGGGGGTAGCTGGGTGTAATGATGGGGGTGTTGGGGTGGGGGTAGCTGGGTGTAATGATGGGGGTGCTGCAGTATCTCTGACTCCCTTCTTTTCTGCCTTCCGCAGGAAGCCTTGAGGAATAGTCTTGTTGCTACGGAGGTCCTCATGTGGTTTTACATCGGGGAGTGCATTGGTAAAGGTGGCCTGGTGGGCTACAACGTCTGAGACGCCCCCTTTTCCCCCACGCATAACAATCCTGTGTGCTGATGCCTCTATTCCCTACTTTATGGACTCAATAAATGGGCAAGCGAGGGGTGACCCTCTGCTCCCCCTCTGCAAAACGCCAACCTCTGTCTTTTATTAACACGGAATTGCGTTACCGCCTTGCGCTGAACAACACGTGGCGAAGCCTTTTGAAAGATCACATTTTCCCCACTATCTTCATCGTGCTCTGCAGGGGGAAGTCCAGTGAATTAACCCCTGGAATGACCGTCCCCTGAAGGACGCAGCATGTCCGTAAATAAAGCCCCATACAATATAAACTTCATTAGTACACAATATGAGGGTCAGTGGGAATATAACTATGGTGTGCAGTATATTGATAACATACACGGTGATTACAGAGGAAATATACAGCAGTTTATATGGTCTGTACAGATCAGAAATATAAAATACCCTTTTATAAAAACCTTGTGAAACATTAATGGTCCCTTATTTTTGTTTGGATTTTAACATATAAATAAGATACGTCTGTAATTATGGCAGGTTAATTACGCATCGTACTAAAGAAAACTTCTATTTGCCTTTGACTGTCAAACAGTCTGATCACCGAAAGATCTTCAATACAGAAAGTAAAATCTGCCCAAAGCTTCTCATTTACCACAAAAACATTGCAAGTATTATTTAAATGTACTTGCCTCACTTTTAAACAAAAAGTGCCAGTCTGCGCCTTTTAATTTGTTATTAACGTGTCGCTGGTCCTAGGAACCCCTGTCCTGTTTTAAGCGACTTGTAAAATCTAACATGGGCTGAGAAAGCAGAGAGCCAGCAACCTCACATAAGGACATTTGTTCTCTGCTTGGCCTTGCATTTGGCTGTGAATCGAATGTCAAAACAGACGTAAGATCACCGTAAAGGGACAAACACTTAAAAAAAAAAAAAAAAAAAAATGACAATGTAATCGTTGTGTGACACACACACACACACACACACACACACACACACACACACATGTCACATCGGAGAGTGGGTGTGAGTGGGTAAGGAACAGACCAAAACAGCAGCGCAGCCAAGGGAGCCCGGGTCAAAATTGTAATAAAAATGTTTTTATTGAGACATCACCAAAAAGCAGGTACACTGACCCTCCTACGCGCTTTGCACCTTGTGGGTGATTTATCAAGGAGTATAGAGGTATCCCCAATAATCCATTTTATAAAGTTTAACATTTGCGCCCGAAAACGTCATGACTTGACATGCGCTTGCACGCACCCCCCCCCCCGTATCGGACGGCACATAAACTGCTGCTGCAATACCATGGCAACAAAATAGCAACACAGGATGCATCAGACAAGCATACGGCTCATCAGAACACCGTGGCAGCGATGCTCGGTTATCCCCTAGAGTTGGTGTCAGAGTTTAAACACTTTCTATAAGAGTTTTGCATTGTCCACCAAACATGCACCATACCATTCGGCCACAAGTGGCCAGGCCGAAAGGTTTGTTCAAACCTTCAAGAACTCGTTAAAAGCCATAAAAGACCACAAATTCACGACTGACAGACAATTTAGAGACCTTTTTACTGGCTAACAGAACAAGACACCATGCAACTACAGTGGTCTCGCCTGCTCAACTCCTGCTCGGACGTCAGCCACCATCCAAGCTTGATCTTCTCAAACCGTGCACGGTGGAAGAGACTGTTCCGTGCACAAAGTCACATGCAACAGGGCTCTAACTCCAAATCCTTTGTCCTAGGGGAGGCGGTATGGATGTATGGTATGGCACCACTCACAGATGGAAGGCCGCTACAGTCACAAGAATTTTGTAACTAAAAATGTTTGTAGTGACCACGGAAGATGGCCTTTCCACCAGACGCCCCACGGATTAAATCAGATCCGGGCCTACAGCGAACAGTTCCTCAGAATAGGCCAACAGACCCAGCCAGACAGATATTTGGAGTGGCGTGTGGTATGACCCAGAATACCATGTACCAGAGAACTTGGCAGTGGAGCAACCGGCCCCTAGGCAAGAGGAGCCAGTACAGGAGTACAGGATGAGCATCGGGAGGATGACCCCAGAGAGGAAGTAGCAGCACGACCGTCCCGAGAGCGGCGACCTCCTGAGCGACTGCAAATGGAAGAGCAGATCCGTTGTTTCAGCAAACCACATCGGAAGACGAGGTCCGATGGAAAGAGCGTGCGACCACGAGAAGAGTTTCAGAGACCTATTCGGGGGAGATTAACTTGGAACTCTATATAGTTGGGTTGTGTAGATAGTTAGATACTGTTGTTGTTGGTTGTTTTTGTTTATGTTCTATGTGACGTGTTTATGAGAAGAGGAGGAGATGAGGTGTATTGGGTACTTCCTGGTCAGTTATGTGATGCTGTGATGTCACCACTCTGACCTCTGACCCAGGAAGCAGAGTGAGACACACGCAGAGTAACAGGGTTTAGGCTAAGGACCCGCTGCGGTCGGTGGCGCGCGCGGCTGCGGGCCACCAGCTCCTTTCCTCCAGTCTGGATGTCCCCGCTGGCTCCTTCCGCCGTGGCTGACTGCGTGCTGTGACGCGTCAGCCGGCCGATGCTGCAAGCTTCTGGTGATCAGAAGCGCTGACGCGTCACGTGGTGCACGAGTCAGCCAATGAGGAGGGAGGAGGGGAGCTTACGGGAGGGAGGTGGCTTACGGGAGGGAAGTGTGCCTGTGTGTGCAATCTATCCCTCTCCTCCCGGACCCACAACCCCCCCCCCTCCTGTGGACCCACTACCTCTGCGTCTTCACCCTTAACCTCCTTCACCCCTCCCCTGGTTCAATGGCCGCGCCCCCCCCTACACGTTTTGGCCATGCCACGCCCCCCCTCCCCACCCCCCGCGCCGAAAAAAGTCAGCTGCAGACCGCAGATCGCAAGCAAGCAACGACCGGCAAGCAAGGCGGCCGTGCGGACGCGTGCAGCGGGTCCTCAGCCTTAGGCAGACACACAGTAGTCTGAGGTAACCAGGAAAATGACTACCTGTCAGCGGCAATAAAGAAGGATCGCTCAGTACCTACAAGGTAGTGTGTTATTGTGAAGCAGAAACACTTCGACATAACAGGGACAAACCGCAACATTTATTTTTTGCCTTTGGATTTCTCTTACCTGTGGCTGGTCACGACTTCAACAGAAACTCGAGGAGTGGGAAAGGACTGAAGGAATACAAACTTAAGAGAATGTGAGTACTACGTTTTGTTGAAGATTGTTACCTGAATAGACCTCCCCAATGAGGTTATAGAGGTGTGGGATATCTTCACCCACTGTGACCTTCAGGGGGTGCTTTTAGTTATTGAGAGAAGTACAAGACTTCTCACTAGTTTGAACCTTTACTCTACTTAAGAGTCCTCTCTTTATGTATTTTTTTGTTTAAATTTTTTTATTAGGGTCAAGGATAGACAATTTTCACATAATACACTGAAGCATACAGGAGCACCTCTATACATGGAGTTACTTTAAACATTCCAAATGTACATAAGACATTGAGTATCCATCCAAAGCTCCCCCATTTTGTAGGGGCAACAGTTCAAGGTCTCTTACTTTGTAGGTGGGTATTTGATCAATCTGTAATCCCCTTTCCCCCCCCCCCCCCCCTTCATTTGACCAGTAAGAAAGTGGGGAGATGAAGGGAACAGACAGCGAGTCCAATAGGAGGACGAGAAGAGGAGAAAAGAGAAGAAAGAGAGAGGGAGGTGGAAGGGAGGGGAGACACTAGGAGTGGGGATGGGGTGGGGGATGAACCGAGGCAGAAGGACTTGAACACATCAAGATTTTCCTCTTTATGTATTTTTGAAATTAGTATCTAAGTTTTTGTCTGGAACTACATGAGTAAGCCATTATCTCCCTTTGACTAACTGTTCTCAGGAAGACCTGATAAAGTCCTATATTGAGTTATATGGGATTCGACTCCATAGAAGAGATTGCTAAAATTGTGCAGAGTTTGGATTAACGAGTTTTAGGCACTGGTGCAAAAGGACCGAAATGTGCCCCCTGGGGCTCCTGGTGAGATTTAGGGGTGCAGGAATGGACTGGGTACACGGGGAAATCAAAATAGAGTGGGCAATCAAGGATTTTACTGGCTTGTCATCCAGAAGGCCTCAGACTGACCGCACTGGCTCATCTACCAGAAGGTCCTGGACAGACCAGACTGACTCATATCCCAGAAGGTCCCGGACCAGACTGACTCTTCTCCCAAGAGTCCTCGGACCGGACTGGCTTGTCACCCAGAAGGCCTCAGACAGACCACACTGGCTCGTCTCCCAGAAGGTCTCGGACGGCCCAGACTGACTCGTCTCCCAGGAGGTCCTGGACAGACGAGACTGACTCGTATCCCAGAAGGTCCCGGACCAGACTGCCTCTTCTCCCAGAAGGCCCCAGACGGACCAGACTGGCTCATCTCCCAGAAGGCCCTGGATGGACCAGACTGGCTCGTCTCCAAGAAGGCCCTGGACGGACCAGACTGGCTCATCTCCCAGAAGGCCCCAGACCAGACTGGCTTGTCTCCAAGAAGGCCATGGACACCAGACTGGCTCGTCTCCCAGAAGGCCCCGGACATCGGACTGGCTCGTCTCCCAGAAGGCCCCGGGCCAGAATTGCTCATCTCCCAGAATGCACCAGACCGGACTAACTCATCTTCCAGAAGGCCCTGGACCAGACTGACTCGTCTCCCAGAAAGCCTAGGACTAACCAGACTGGCTCGTCTCCCAGAAGGTTCCGGATAGACCAGACTGGCTCGTCTCCCAGAAGGCCTCAGACAGAACAGACTGGCTCATCTACCGGACGGACCAGACTGACTCATCTCCCAGAAGGTACCAGACTGGCTCGTCTCCCAGAAGGCCCTGGACCAGACTGGCTTGTAACCCAGAAGGCCTCGGACGGTCTAGACTGGCTTGTCTCCCAGAAGGCCCCAGACCAGACTGGCTTGTCTCCCAGAAGGCCCTGTACACCGGACTGGCTCGTCTCACAGAAGGCCCCGGACACCGGACTGGCTTGTCTCCCAGAAGGCCCCGGGCCAGAATGGCTCATCTCCCAGAAGGCGTCAGACAGAACAGACTGGCTCATCTACTGGACGGACCGGACTGACTCGTCTCCCAGAAGGCCCCGGACTGACCAGATTGACTAACCTCCCAGAAGGCCCAGAACGGACCGGATTGACTTCTCCCCCAGAAGGCCCCAGCGACTCAGGATTTTCAGTGGACATGGGAGACTGTTTCAAAAAAAAAGTGGAGGGGGACCCATATCACCAATCCGTATAACTCCTCCTATTACCCCATATAACCTCTCCCTATAACTCCTCCTATTAACTGTCCCTCTGCTGTCCTCACATATTTTGCCCACTAGTGGGCTCTCTCTGCAAGGTTATTACCATTATACGTACTGTCCTTTCATCTGAGAACCACCAGTGTCACCGTGCGGGGGGAGGGACAGACATAGCTCCCTTCTGTCTGTCACCCTGCGGGGGGAGGGACAGACTCATAGCTCCCTTCTGTCTGTGTCACCCTGTGGGGGAGGGACAGACATAGCTCCCTTCTGTCTGTCACCCTGCGGGGGGAGGGACAGACTCATAGCTCCCTTCTGTCTGTGTCACTGTCTCACCCATGTTCCCGGGCCCCTCTTCCCTCCCCCTGTGTATATTATCTCCCTTATCCTGTGTCAGACCCCGGATTATATCCGTATCCAGGTTCCCGGGCCCCTCTCCCTGTGTATTATATCCCTTATCCTGTGTCAGACCCCGCGGTATACCTGTACCCAGGTTCCCGGGCCCCTCTCCCTTCCCCCTGTGTATATTCTATCCCTTATATTGTCAGACCCTGGGTTATAACCGTACCCAGGTTCCCGGGCCCCTTTCCCTTCCCCATGTGTATATTATATCCCTTGTGTAACCCTGTTTCTCTCCCTCCCCCTCCCCCTCCCCAATCTCACATAGGGTCTCCTAGGGGAAATACTACTCTGGTTACATCTGTCGGTGTCCCGCATGATGGTAAAGGGGAATAACAGGACAGGCTTCTGGGGTCTTGCCCAAATTCTACTCACAGGTGCAGCGCTTCCATCTTGTGCAGCCCCCAGCTGTATGGGGTGAAGTCTCTGCAAAAGAACACGTCCCCCTCCTCCCAATATACTTCAGTCTCAGACAGGAGGTATTTTATAAAAGGTCAGGATGCTTTATTTATTTTTTATAACTTACATTTGTATTGAGTTTTACATATATAGTACATAACGTTCTATAGTCAGAGTTCTTACTCTAAGGTCAACCATATTATTCCAACAAGTAATAGGAACCAAATAACATCGGGAAGGGAGGAGGGGTGGGGGAGGTGGAAAGTGTCCGGATGGTCTTGTTTTACGTTTCTCCATCCGCTGCCTCTCCTCATCTTTCCACCTCGACTGACTCCTGTGCGGTCCCTTAGACACCCCCAATCTTGGAATCCCACTCCACTAGTCAAAGGAGAACACATTTGCAACTATCAAAGCAACACCGTGGTGGCATTCACTCCCGGGATGTCCGCCTGGGCCAGCCACGGCAACCAGACTTTATGGAGTTTTTTTTTACCAGTGTCATTAACAAGACTCGTAAGCTTCTCCATCTGGCACACCCACCAAATTCTGTTTCTAATCTTGGCCACTGTTGGAATCTCAGTCTGTTTCCACAATGCTGCAATCTCGCACCTCATTGCCGTCGCAAAATATGCGATTAACTTGAGAGTATATCTGGGCATACCCTGGATTGGTCTGTTCAACAGAAACAACCATGGGTCCAGTGTAATACTGAGGCTCAAGATTTTCTGCAGCCAATCTCTAATTTGTTCCCATAAGGGTTGAAGACGAGGACAAGACCACAGCATGTGCAACAAGTCCGCCGGCTCTCCACACCGTTTGGGGCACAATGGGGAGTAAACTGGGACAAATTTAGATAACTTAAGTGGGGTGAGATACCACCTCATCAGGACCTTATATGCGTTCTCCTTCAATGTCGTGCAGATTGAACTCTTTGCTGTTGCCATATATATTTTACCCCACTCGTCTTCCTCTAACTCAGGCCTGCACAACACGCGGCCCACGGGCACTCACTGTGCGGCCCGCGGCGGCTTTCCCCCCTCCTCCTCCCGAGTCCGCTCTCCCTCCCCCGAGTCCGCTCTCCCTCCTCCCGCGAGCCGAGCCCGCTCTCCCCCTCCTCCCCCTCCGCCCCCCCTGCCCGCTCTCAAGACTGCACGCTCTTGCAGTGCGGCACTTCCGGTGCCCGCTGCTTGCGAGCGCACGCAGTCCCGTCGTGATCTGAGGTGAGGAGGTGCAGGGGCTGATGTGAGGTGAGGAGGTGCAGGGGGGGTGTGAGGTGCAGGGGGGGGATATATGCAGGGGGGTGAGGTGAGGTGCATTGAGGTGAGGTGCATGGGAGTGATGTGAGGTGCAGGGGGGAGGTGTAGGGGAGTGAGGTGAGGGGGAGGTGATGTGCAGGGGAGTCATTGGAGGTGCAGGGGGGGGTCATTGGAGGTGCAGGGGGGGGGTCATTGGAGGTGCAGGGGGGGTCATTGAAGGTGCAGGGGGGGTCATTGGAGGTGCAGGGGGGTCATTGGAGGTGGAGGGGGGGGTCATTGGAGGTGCAGGGTGGTCATTGGAGGTGCAGGGGGGGTCATTGGAGGTGCAGGGGGGGTTATTGGAGGTGCAAGGGGGGAGAGTGATGTGAGGTGCAGGGGGGAGAAGGATGTGAGGTGAAGGGGGGGTGGGATGTGTGTGGTGTGCAGTGGGGTATTGTGTGTTTGATGTGGAGGGGGAGTATTATGTGTGTGGGTGAGGGGGAGAGATGGGGGTATGAGAGATAGATGGGGAGTATTGCAAAGGTTGATAGTAAGGGGTTCTGGGGGAGATATGAGGATGATGATGAGGGGTGCTGGGGGAGATATGAGGATGATGATGATGAGAGGTGCTGGAGGAGAGATGATGATGATTTTACCCGTGCAGCCCAAATTTTTTTTCCTTGGAGCAGTTCGGCCCTTCTCGCTTTACGAGTTGTGCAGGCCTGCTCTAACTCTTCTCCTAGGTCTATCTACCACCTGGCTATATACTGGGGTTTCTGTGAGCTCTCTTCCCTTTTACAGACCACTTCTATGTCTATGTGAGAGGTCAGTGCCCTAGTATTTGTTTCTGAAATGCAGATTTTCTCAAAGTTTGTCAGTGGTGGACGTGGAGAGATTTTATTATAATATGGCCAAATCTGAAGATATCTAAAAAAAAATCCGAATTAGGGATGATTTTGTCCGATTTAATTTGCTCAAAAGATTTAATTCCACTCCTACCCTCCAGATTCCAGAGTCTGTTATACCCCTTTTTGTGCCCAAATTTTGAAATCCCTCCTATTCAGACCAGGAGCAAAGTCAGTGTTATTAAGTAAGGGGCCATCAATGTATTTTTTGAGGTCCGGGAGCAACTACATTTTGAGGCCTCCCAAACAGCCAACGAGTTGGTCATTGAGGAAAGCGGCTCTCGCATGGATTTAAGCATCCTTTTAGGGGACCAGATCAAATTCTGTATTTCTAGCGGTTCGCACATCTCACCCTCCAGAGCTACCCACCTTTTAGCTGTGGGGTCCGTGTGCCACTGTGAAATTTGGCATAATTGGGCCGCCTGAAAGTATGACAACAAGCAAAGTACCGCCAACCCTCCTTTCAGAATTGGCCTCTTAAGTAATCTGTTTCTTACTCTTTGGGTTTTACCTTTCCAGATGAACTTAGAAATTAGCGTCTGCATTGAGCGAATATCCCCTAGAACCACCGGGATCGTCAGGGTTTGGAATAGATAAAGAAGGCGAGGTAGAAGATTCATTTTAACACAGTATATTCTACCGAGCCAAGATATACCGTAGGATGACCACCACCCTAGATCTCCTTTTAGTGTTTGTAGTAACTTAGGGTAGTTCGCTCCTGTTATTATTTGTGATGTGAACCCCTAGGTATTTAATTCCTTTAGGTTTCCAATTAAAATTGAAGTTTAGAGCTATCAACTTCTCTGTCTCTTTTGGTAGATTCACATTTAAAGCCTCAGACTGATTAATTTTAAATCCGGAGATTCTATTAAACTTTCCTAAAAAGATTGGGCAGCGAGGTGAGAGGCCTCGACAATACGAGCATGATGTCGTCTGCATATAAGGCTACCTTGTGTGTCTGATCATTAATTTGTATTCCCGAAATATCCGAGTTCTTCCGGATCTGTGCTGCTAATGGTTTCATGCACAGTGCGAACAGCAGAGGCGAGAGTGGGCATCCCTGCCTTGTGCCGCTTTTAATTTGAAAGATCTCTGATATTAAAATAAGAGATGCTTAAAAAAGGATGCTTTATTTTATCTTCCTTCTCTAGCAGCCACAAATCACAGCAGTTGAAGGTCTTCCCCTTCAGGATGTCCCTGAACACACTCCCAGCCAAGGGCGCCGAGAGTTGTTCTTGCTCTTCCCCTAGTGGGATAGGAGGTATGGTTAACCCACGCTCCCTGGAGGGAGAGCCTCAAGCCTGCCAGAGCCCTGACAGCTTGGTACGGGTAACCTTGCCCCTCTCACGGTAGGGACAGACTGACTAAATCGGGAAGTGCCATGCATTAAGTACAGCTCCAGTAAGCACCACCCCTGTGTCTCTAATTGGACAAAAGGTCTGATGACACTACCTTCACTGACTCACTGCAAAGCATGCGTGGGGAAAACCCATGATTGTTCCTGGCAACCTGCCCTTACCAGGTATCACTGCCAGGAGGACAGACCTATAGCCCCAAAACTACCCCGGGCTACACTCTCCCTATGGTGGAATCCAATGGTCCCCACTTGGACCAAATTTACTGGGCCATCCTGCAGGTGAACAATCTGTACAAAACACAAAATGACAGTTGATTATTTTACAGTGTCATACATAGCAGGCTGCACACCCACCCACCCTGGATGGTGAAACTAAACAGGGAAACTCCCAACATGGAGAATCCTTTCTAATAGTAATGGCGGGGATCAGGCTTCTTTACTTCCTGTCCATTATGGTCTATGACCCTTACAAAATAAGATTGAGGAGGCCCATTTTCCGGCCGGTGAACAATTTTGTGCATGAAAATATTCCTCCCTGTACTCCACACTTTCATTAGGGAACAGATCTACTCCTCTGTCTGATATGCAGTACTACTGCTCTTTGACCGCAGATAGTCAATGACTGCGTCCCTGAGCCATGTATCCCTTTGGTCCTCAATCTCCTGCATAATTGGCCGTGGTACATAAGGGTACTCATACCCATGAGGCTGTCTGTACCAAGCTACAATAGCTCTATCAGCCCTACTCAACTTAGTGAGCTTTTTGTTCCTCGCCTTGCCTGGCAGTACCCAGTATACAGGCTCCTCAGGGGCAATTTCATTATAGAATATTGATGAGCCTTTAGGTGTCACTAACTTCTGGGTTATCTCTCTTCATCTCCTACAGAGTTCTTCAGCAACCTCCTTCTTAGAGTATGTGCCTGTGTAACACCAATGATCTACCACCTTGTTTTTGATCAGAATAAACCTTGTACGATCCATCCCCTTATCGTACCCCTCAAATAATGGTGCCCACCATTTATCACGGTGCTCGTATGAGGAAGACACACTCAGACTCCTCAGATTCGTCTTAGGGAAACACCTGGGGTGTCCTCCAATCTGTGGAGTGTGAACCTTTACATTTCCTTCTGCTTACATGTTTATACACTGTAGGGTTCATCCTCGATGACTTAGAACTTACGGAACCCTCCCTTTCAGTAGACTTGGACTCTCTGGTCCTACCCCATGGCACAGGATTTAATACAGTGGGGTTGGGCACAGGTATACGACTTGCCCAGGGTATCTCCCCATGAGAACCCTCATCGCTGGTAACCCAGTTCCGCCAGTCCGTTGATAATTTGGGCATCTTGTCCCTTTTACTCCCACTAGGACATGAACGTGACGGGGCAGGGACAGTGGCCGGGGCATTGGCGCTTGGGGCAGTGACAAATGAATCACCATAGACAGTGTCTCAGTCGGGCAATGCCGGGACCAGTAGGGGTTCTCTTACTGTCCCTTGTAGCACGGCTCAGTGTTCCTCTGCTGACTAGATAATCTCGAAACCTCTTGATTTCCTCTTCTACAATACTGGAGCTCCTCAGGGGCTTGCCTTAGGCCCAACCTCTGTGTCGACCCGGAGCTGACGTCATCTCTGCTGAGTCGCCGTACGCCTCTTGGTCTCGCGCCGGAAGTGCGTCACCCACTGGAAGGGGCGGCGGTGGATCTACGGGGTCACAGACAAGCAAGTAGGCCGCCGGATGCTCTCTCCGGAATCTTCTTCCTTCACCTGGCGGAAGTAAGGGGGTGGTGGTTCCTTACCGCTCCGCTGGCTTACGACACTCTGCGGTTCTCCTGGAGCAGTATCGGGTCCCGTCTCCACCACACTGGGAGTCGCCACGGCCGTGGGACTTCTACGTGGCTCAGGCCGCACCAGCGCCTTCTGTCGAGGGGTCTCCTGACTCATCCGCTCCATCTCTCGGGTAAGTGACAGGGTTTCACCGCTGGGTGGTTCGCTGGCTGGCGCATCACCACCTATGACAGACTGTCCCTCTCGTCGTCCGACGAGGATGGCAATGACACCTCTGCCGGGGATCCACATCTGGTCTTCACGGCATCACTAGTGGGTATGGTTACAAAGCGGTCCCGCTCCGGTACCTCCACTTCGGGTGCTCCCCACTCCGTTGGGGTAAATCTTGGTAGTTCGGCCTTGGTCCCTACCGCAGGGTTGAAGTATGGGACCAGGTCAGCATTTCATTCAGCTCCTTTCACCTCCATAAGCGTCGCCTGAGGTCCCTCAAACGGAGCCACGATGGTGGGAAATGGTTCAGCAGGCCACAAATAGAATATACCACACTGCTGGCATCTTGCGGTGGTACTTGGCGCTGGCCCAGGTAACCTGCACTGCAAACACAGGCACCGAAGGTATTCTCGACCGTCAACCTCAACAACCAGGAAGCCTCCTGGGAGTTGGTACATAGAGACATTGCATTCAGCCATCACTTCGTTGGAGTTTGGGTCAATCAGCTTGCTAACTCGACAATTTGCTCCTTCTTTGTCGCCAGCTATGCAAGAGTGAGTGCACTGTCGCTCACTTCCTGCTCCTTTTTCAGTTTGGGTAGAGCGCTGTAATTGGCTCTCGTCGTGCCCCCTCCCTCTGGTGGAGATTAGAGGAGCGCCATTCAGACTCGGCGGGAGCCACCATTTTAACTTCGTAGCGTCACACGGGGCACTATTACACACAGCCACCATCTTTGGTGATCCCACAGCTTTTTACCATAACGCAACCCTCACTGTTTGGAAGGGGGTCCGCTTCCTGTAAACACTACACTCCATCTCTGCTCTAACCAGTGATAATTTAGCATACTCCAGGCTAGGCAAAACTCTCTCTTGTATACCGCACACGATGATGGTCCATTACAAGTGTTCTGTGTTGATAGACTGGCTGCCGGCTAGAAGTGCTTTTGGGGCTCTTCTCCCGCCGCAGCACTGGGGCGTCTCCTATTTTTGGCTGCCAGTACCGCAGACCCTTTCCAGAAGTTCCTGCTCCATGTTACCCAGTTTACTTCCTTAAGGCATCATACGATCACTCGCCTCAAGGGACTAAAACAGCTATAGCTCAGCTGCCAGCTCTGTTCACCTCTTTAGGCCAGTCTTGGGTCGTGCTGTGCGAGGTTCAGTGACCCCCTGACTACACCTAGACTCCCTCTCTCTGCAACACTTGCTCTGGAAGTACACATCTTACTGTTCCAATTCTGCTTCGCTGAAAGCCTGTCCTGATTGATCTCAGCAGCGCCTCCAAATGTAACCCTGTTTCCCCCCTCCCAATCTCACATAGGGTCTCCTAGGGGAAATACTACTCTGGTTACATCTGTCAGTGTGGTGCATACCTGCTGGTAACAGGAGGCCCGGGGTCTCCCGCATGGTGGTAAAGAGGAATAACAGGACAGGCTTCTGGGGTCTTGCCCAAATTCTACTCACAGGTGCAGCGCCTCCATCTTGTGCAGTCCCCAGCTGTGTGGGGTGAAGTCTCTGCAAAAGAACACGTCCCCCTCCTCCCAATATACTTCAGTCTCAGGCAGGTGGTATATTATAAAAGGTCAGGATGCTTTATTTTATCTTCCTTCTCCAGCAGCCACAAATCACAGCAGTTGAAGGTCTTCCCCTTCAGGATGTCCCTGAACACACTACCAGCCAAGGGCACAGAGAGTGGTTCTTGCTCTTCCCCTAACCCCTGGTGGGATAGGAGGTATTGGTTAACCCACACTCCCCAGAGGGAGGGCCTCAAGCCTTGCAGAGTCCTGACAGCTTGGTACGGGTAACCTTGCCCCTCTCACGGTAGGGACAGACTGACTAAAACAGGAAGTGCCATGCATTAAGTACAGCTCCAGTAAGCACCACCCCTGTGTCTCTAATTGGACACAAGGCCTGATGACACTACCTTCACTGACTCACTGCACTGCATGTGTGGGGAAAACCCATGATTGCTCCTGGCAAACATGCCCTTATCAGGCATGTCACGGTAGCTTATGACAAGATATAATGAACACCAAATATCTGGGTTGAACTGAACGAGGCTTAGATATAATAAAATATAATTTATTCCTTAAATAAGGTGAACACAGCAATATAGTACAATTAACAGACAAGAAGGTAACACTTACTTAGGGTTGGGGGATGGAGAAGTATCCGCTAGCAATTCTCCAGCAGTCCAGTGACATTCAAGATGGTATCAGAAGCACAACTCCAGCACAACTCAAAAACTGTAGGGTTGACACAGTTTATATACCTGTGCAACCCTATTCTTAACATTGAGCACAGCCTATTGGTGAACAATTATCTGTATCCACTCTCTAATGTGGAGACACAGACTAACAGACTAACCCATGCCCTCAGGTAACAATTAGACTGGCAGAGTTTTTTGATTGACTAATACTTAATCCCTAGACATTGGGTAACAATCAAGGCAGTTACTTTTTGATCACCGTGCTTAGGCTACTCAGCCGTCTGCCCTTCATGACTTATTAGCCTAGCAAATGGCGTCTGCATTTTCAGAACAGATCCAAAATAAAATACATATACACTTTAATATCTACACATATTAATAAGTTCCATTCTGGTGGGCTCAGTGGGTCGACCTTTGCCAGTTTTTAATGCCTACAGTGACTCCACATATTGGCCAAATATGAACTCTCTGCGACCTCCAGAACTGGAGATACAGAAATGCACTTTAAAACATTAAAATACATGCTTATAATGAAACATGGGAACAGGGCAACATACATTTTCAAGGTATAACAAAGTGCAAACCACATCCCTGGACCGCAGTCCAGTTAACCCCTTGTCTCTCTGGTGAGGTCAGGGGATGGCCATATGGGGTGCAACCCCTTTAATACCGGGCCACCCCCTTTCTCCCTCTACACCTCCCCTTCTTAATGGGTGACCTGTGGCCCACTGGCCCAAACGGGGAGTGGGGCACTGCTGGCACCCTTAACGAACTCAGTCTCAGAGGGATAGTCCTGACGTGAAAGTCCATCAGCATTGCTGTTTTCACTACCCTTTTTGTGCTGAATAGTAAACTCAAACTCTTGCAAGGCCAAGCTCCACCTTAGCAACTTGGCATTCTCCCCTGATGCCCTCTGCAGCCAACTCAGGGGGTTGTGGTCTGTGAGGACCGTGAAAGCCCTTCCATACACATAGGGCTGGAGTTTTTTTGAGTGCCCACACAATGGCCAAGCACTCTTTCTCAATGGTGGCATAGGCCTCCTCTCTGGGAAGTAGTTTTCGGCTGAGGTACACCACAGGGTGCTCTCTACCGTCGTCCCCCACTTGGCTCAACACAGCCCCAATGCCATAGTCCGAGGCATCAGTCTGTATGAGGAAATGTTTGGTATAGTCTGGGGCAGCCAGTATGGGGGCCCCAGCAAGCGCAGTTTTCAGTGCCTGGAAAGCAGTTTCACAGGCAGGAGTCCAGGTGATAAGCCCAGGCAGTTGCTTCTTAGTCAAATCAGTCAGGGGTTTGGCCACGGCGCTGTACTGTGGGACAAACTTCCTATAGTACCATGCGGTGCCCAAAAATGCCATGACCTGTTTCTTGGTTTTTGGAACAGGCCACTGAACTATGGCTTCTACCTTGGCTGGCTCTGGTTTGAGGTGACCTCCACCCACCCTGTGCCCCAAGTACAGGACCTCTGCCATCCCTACCATACACTTAGTGGGTTTCAAGGTAAGCCCAGCCTCCCTGATCCTATCTAGCACCGCAGCTACATGTCCTAAATGGGAGTCCCAAGAATTACTAAAGACAGCACTGTCATCTAAGTAAGCCCTGGCACAGCTCTGCAACCCTTCCAGTAACCTATTGACCAGGCGTTGGAAGGTAGCCGGGGCATTCTTCATCCCAAATGGCATCACCAAAAACTCAGAGGTCACTTGGAATGATGAATGCTGACTTCTCCCTAGCCTCCAGGGTCAGTGCGATTTGCTTATAGCCTTTGCTCAAATCCATAGTGGTCAGATACTTTGCCCCCCGCGAGTTCATCTAGTAACTCATCCATGCGGGGCATGGGGTAGGCATCTGACACCGTCCCAGCGTTGAGCAAGCGGTAGTCCACACAAAACCGGGTGGTCTTGTCCTTCTTAGGAACTAGGACTACCGGGCTTGCCCAAGGACTCTGGGACGGAGTAATAACCCCTAGGGTCAGCATCTCCTCTATCTCCCTCTACATACTGGTCTTGACCTCTGCTGACACTCTATAAGCGTGCTTATGCAGAGGCCGCAGGTCCCCTGTGAGCACTGGGTGTTTTGTGAGATGTGTGGTCCCTGGCATGTCAGTGAAGAGGGCCCCATACTTAGCTAGCATGTCCCTGGCTTCTCCCTTCTGCCTAGCACTTAACTGTGCCCCTATCTCCACCTGTTCCACAGTGTGTCCCTGCCTAGCCTCCCCTAGGAGATCAGGCAGAGCATTGCTCGCCGGATCCTCCAGCAGTGGGCTACAAATGGCCATCACTGCTCCCATACTCTGTGCTCTGTATTCCTTCAACATATTAACATGATATGTCTTATGCCTCTCAGGCTCTACCTGTACAACGTAGTTGTACTCATTCACCTTTTGGATGACCGGGTACGGTCCCGACCAGGCAGCCATCAACTTGTTCTCCCGAGTGGGTTTGAGAACAAGCACCTGCTGTCCTGGGATGAATTCTCTGCTACGGGCATTCCTGTCATACCATTGCTTTTGCGTGGTCTGAGCGGCCCTGAGGTGGTCCTGGGCCACCCCCATGAGCATCTCTAACCGGTCTCGGAGATCTACTACATACTGGATCACTGAAGCAGCAGTAGCCTCCCCTTCCCATCCCTCACGGAATAGGTCCAGAGGTCCACGTACCCTGCGGCCATATCGTAGCTCGAAGGGGGAGAAGCCTGTAGATTCCTGCGGTACCTCTCGATAGGCAAACAAGTGCTGTAAATGAATCTCCCAGTCTTTCCCCTCCGCCTCTATAAAGGTCCGAAGCATCTGCTTCAGGGTCCCGTTAAACCTCTCACATAATCCGTTTGTCTGGGGATGGTAAGGGGTAGTGCGCCGGTGCTGGACACCGCATGCATCCCAGAGACAATGTAACAGTTCACTCATGAACTGCGACCCCTGATCGGTTAGGATCTCCCTAGGGAAACCTACCCTAGAAAAAATGTTCAGTAAAGCTGCTGCCACTGTCTTGGCATCTATGGTGCCAAGTGCTACCACCTCAGGGTACCGGGTGGCAAAATCCACCACCGTGAGGATGTAGCACTTCCCTGACCTGCTAGGAATCATAAGGGGTCCTATAAGATCCATTGCTACTTTCTGGAAGGGTTCCCCTATTATCGGTAGGGGTTTCAGGGGTGCCATCACACGGTTGCCCGCCTTACCCACTCGCTGGCAGGCATCACAAGGACGGCAGAAAGTACCTACATCTCGAGATGCCCCCGGCCAGTAGTAACGCTGTAATAACCGGGCTCGCGTTCTGTTGACCCCCTGATGTCCCGCTAACGGAATAGAGTGAGCTACCCGTAACAGTTGCTGTCGGTACCCCTGGGGCACTACTAGCTGTCGCTTACCAGTCAATCCCTCCTCTATCCCTGGGTTC
The DNA here is from genome assembly GCF_040206685.1 of Ascaphus truei. Classification (NCBI taxonomy): domain Eukaryota; kingdom Metazoa; phylum Chordata; class Amphibia; order Anura; family Ascaphidae; genus Ascaphus; species Ascaphus truei. Next base: position 48,682,145 of record NC_134488.1, on the reverse strand, counting down.
CCTTCTTCTCTATACAGGAGTCCCTTATGCCATAGGCAGTGCTCAGTGCCTTCCCCTGCCTGAGATTCGGACGCCCGAAGTCTCACGCCTGCCAAGGTAGGGTCTGTCTTCACTGCCGCCCTAAACTGGGCTCCTAATTCTGGCCACCCCCCAGTCATGTCATTGTCCGGAGAATGGGGAAGGGTGAGGGGAAACAGTAAGTCAGTCTGTGGTTGCAACTGATCCTGGCTTACCTCCCCAGGCTCCTCTGCGCCCTCCGCTAACGTTGGTCCCAAAGGCTGGGGGACTGGCGCCGCCGCCATTGCCGCTGTCTGGCTCCGGGTAACCGCCGCCACTGCAGCGGGTTTGGGCACTCGGTCATAGGTGCAGGTCATCGGTCCCAGATCGTTGCCAAGAAGAACATCGGCATCCAAACCGGGTAAAAACCCCACCTCCCGCACACCCTGGCCCTCCCCCAATCCAAAAAGATTCTGGCCACTTGCAAGAAACGTGGCTCTCCGTCGGCCACAGTGATCTGTATCCCAGGGCCTGGGATCAATTCCCCTGGCCGGACCATATCAGGTCGGACCAGGGTCACTGCAGCTCCTGAATCCAGCAAGCCGGCTGCTTGCCGGTCACCGACTGTGACCGGGGTGAGATGTCTGCTCCTGTCCATCTGCTGCAGGTCCGCGCTGAGATGTCCTCCGCTCCTGGCTGTAGGCACCGATGAAACCGGGACAGGCGCTGCATGGGACGTCTCACTGGGAGTTGGTTCCATGACCGGTCCGGAGTCTGTGGTGGAAGCCACCCGCACGCGGGCTACCGGCTTCGCAGCTGGGGTGCGTTGCCCCCGATGGGGTCCGCCGGAACGCAGGGGTTCCGGGCAATCTGGTCTGATGTGACCAGGGTGGATGCAGTTGTAGCACCGGCGTTCGTGCTGGAGCTCCCCCGCCTTCGGTGGACTGCTGCCTGCAGGCGGCCTCTGAGTCCATTGGGGGGTATTGGCAGACTTTCTGACCGCCACCGCTGCCTCGGCTACTGTTTTGGCGGTCATCAGGGCTCGGCTTGCCACATAGTCATCTGCAAGCCTCGCCGCCTCCTGGTAAGTCTTGGGCTTCTTGTCGTACACCCAAGTCCTCACCGCCGACAGGCACTGCTCCATGAGCTGCTCCTGAAAGATGAGGTCCAGCAGGCGTTGGTAAGTCCGTGCCTCATAGCCCTCCACCCAGCGTATCCCGTACAAAGCCATGCGGGTCACGTAGGTTACATAGGACTCCTGGGGTTGCCTCTCTTCCTGACGGAATTTACCCCGGTAGGCTTCAGGGGTAAAACCGTACTGAAACAGTAACAGTTCTTTCAGGTGGTCATAGTCATCAGCATACTCATCTGGAAGCGCCATCGTCTGCTTAGCCAAGCCGGACAGTAAGGGGTCCAAACGTGCAACCCTATGCTGGGGAAGCACTTTGTACCGCCGGCACTGCGTTTCAAAGTTCTTTAAGAAACTGTCAATCTGGTCAGTGCCTTCCACGAACTTGGTGAGACTGTGCTGGTCCAGCTTGAGTTCATCTGTGTTGGGTTGGACAGGGGGGCAATAAGCGGGTCTGTTAACTGCCATAGTGATAAACTGCAGCCGCTCCTCCGGTGTCCCTCTGTCTTCCCACGCAGTAATCAGTGCCAACATTTCAGGGGTGAACAGACTGGTAGCCGCAGCAACCAGTACCCCTCCTGTTGCACTGCTCCCGGGAGGTGCACTCGTTCCCTCCCCGAGATTCCGCTGCCTCGGCACTGGGTTCCTTCCCTGATCTCCGGGTGGCTATAAAAGGGCAAGCTGAGCCGTATCCTGAGGCTCTGCAAGCCGGGCTTCATAGTCACCGATTGCGTCAACCATGTCTGCGAACTCCTGGTTCTCATAGGGCAGTCCATATTCACGGCACTTGTCCTTCAGCTGAGCTCGGGTCCACATGTTGGATGAGCCTTCAGCCTCGCTCATTGTTCAGTCGCAGCAGTGAGGTGGTGTTACAACTTGTGTTAACTGTTGCACTACTGCGTGTTCAATATCTTTAGTCCCAGGAACTTGCACTTACCATCAAGTTCCTACTATGTTACAGTATCCCGCAGTATACTGTAACACAGGTCCAGTTCAATCCCACCGCTTGCCACCAGTTAATTATAGAGCTTGTCACGGTAGCTTATGACAAGATATAATGAACACCAAATATCTGGGTTGAACTGAACGAGGCTTAGATATAATAAAATATAATTTATTCCTTAAATAAGGTGAACACAGCAATATAGTACAATTAACAGACAAGAAGGTAACACTTACTTAGGGTTGGGGGATGGAGAAGTATCCGCTAGCAATTCTCCAGCAGTCCAGTGACATTCAAGATGGTATCAGAAGCACAACTCCAGCACAACTCAAAAACTGTAGGGTTGACACAGTTTATATACCTGTGCAACCCTATTCTTAACATTGAGCACAGCCTATTGGTGAACAATTATCTGTATCCACTCTCTAATGTGGAGACACAGACTAACAGACTAACCCATGCCCTCAGGTAACAATTAGACTGACAGAGTTTGTTGATTGACTAATACTTAATCCCTAGACATTGGGTAACAATCAAGGCAGTTACTTTTTGATCACCGTGCTTAGGCTACTCAGCCGTCTGCCCTTCATGACTTATTAGCCTAGCAAATGGCGTCTGCATTTTCAGAACAGATCCAAAATAAAATACATGTACACTTTAATATCTACACATATTAATAAGTTCCATTCTGGTGGGCTCAGTGGGTCGACCTTTGCCAGTTTTTAATGCCTACAGTGACTCCACATATTGGCCAAATATGAACTCTCTGCGACCTCCAGAACTGGAGATACAGAAATGCACTTTAAAACATTAAAATACATCCTTATAATGAAACATGGGAACAGGGGAACATACATTTTCAAGGTATAACAAAGTGCAAACCTCATCCCTGGACCGCAGTCCAGTTAACCTCTTGTCTCTCTGGTGAGGTCAGGGGATGACCATATGGGATGCAACCCCTTTAATACCGGGCCACCCCCTTTCTCCCTCTACAAGGTATCACTGCCAAGGGAGGAGGGCAGACCTATAGCCCCAAAACTACCAAGGGCTACACTTATATTGTCAGACCCTGGGTTATAGCCATACCCAGGTTCCCGGGCCCCTCTCCCCACCCCCTGTGTATATTATATCCCTGATACTGTGTCAGACCCTGGGTTATACCCGTACCCAGGTTCCTGGGCCCCTCTCCCCTCCCCCTGTGTATATTATATCCCTTATCCTGTGTCAGACCCCGGGTTATACCCGTACCCAGGTTCCCGGGCCCCTCTCCCCTCCCCCTGTGTATATTATATCCCTTATCCTGTGTCAGACCCCGGATTATACCCATACCCAGGTTCCCGGGCCCCTCTCCCCTCCCCCTGTGTATATTATATCCCTTATCCTGTGTCAGACCCCGGGTTATATCCGTACCCAGGTTCCCGGGGCCCTCTCCCCACCCCCTGTGTATATTATATCCCTGATACTGTGTCAGACCCCGGGTTATATCCGTACTCACGTTCCCGGGCCCCTCTCCCCTCCCCCTGTGTATAGTATATCCCTGATACTGTGTCAGACCCCGGGTTATATCCGTACCCAGGTTCCCGGGGCCCTCTCCCCTCCCCCTGTGTATATGATATCCCTTATCCTGTGTCAGACCCCGAGTTATACCCGTACCCAGGTTCCCGGGGCCCTCTCCCCGCCCCCTGTGTATATTATCTCCCTTATCCTGTGTCAGACCCCGGATTATACCCGTACCCAGGTTCCCGGGGCCCTCTCCCCGCCCCCTGTGTATATTATATCCCTTATCCTGTGTCAGACACCGGGTTATACCCGTACCCAGGTTCCTGGGCCCCTCTCCCCTGTCTATATTATATCCCTTATCCTGTGTCAGACCCCGGGTTATACCCGTACCCAGGTTCCCGGGGCCCTCTCCCCACCCCCTGTGTATATTATATCCCTGATACTGTGTCAGACCCCGGGTTATATCCGTACCCAGGTTCCCGGGCCCCTCTCCCTTCCCCCTGTGTATATTATATCCCTGATACTGTGTCAGACCCCGGGTTATACCCGTACCCAGGTTCCCGGGCCCCTCTCCCCTCCCCCTGTGTATATTATATCCCTTATCCTGTGTCAGACCCTGGGTTATACCCGTACCCAGGTTCCCAGGGCCCTCTCCCCTCCCCCTGTGTATATTATCTCCCTTATCCTGTGTCAGACCCCGAGTTATATCCGTACCCAGGTTCCCGGGCCCCTCTCCCTTCCCCCTGTGTATATTATATCCCTGATACTGTGTCAGACCCCGGGTTATACCCGTACCCAGGTTCCCGGGCCCCTCTCCCCTCCCCCTGTGTATATTATATCCCTTATCCTGTGTCAGACCCTGGGTTATACCCGTACCCAGGTTCCCGGGGCCCTCTCCCCTCCCCCTGTGTATATTATCTCCCTTATCCTGTGTCAGACCCCGAGTTATATCCGTACCCAGGTTCCCGGGCCCCTCTCCCCTCCCCCTGTGTATATTATATCCCTTATCCTGTGTCAGACCCCGAGTTATACCCGTACCCAGGTTCCCGGGGCCCTCTCCCCGCCCCCTGTTTATATTATCTCCCTTATCCTGTGTCAGACCCCGGATTATACCCGTACCCAGGTTCCCGGGGCCCTCTCCCCGCCCCCTGTGTATATTATATCCCTTATCCTGTGTCAGACACCGGGTTATACCCGTACCCAGGTTCCTGGGCCCCTCTCCCCTGTCTATATTATATCCCTTATCCTGTGTCAGACCCTGGGTTATACCCGTACCCAGGTTCCCGGGCCCCTCTCCCTTCCCCCTGTGTATATTATATCCCTGATACTGTGTCAGACCCCGGGTTATACCCGTACCCAGGTTCCCGGGCCCCTCTCCCCTCCCCCTGTGTATATTATATCCCTTATCCTGTGTCAGACCCTGGGTTATACCCGTACCCAGGTTCCCAGGGCCCTCTCCCCTCCCCCTGTGTATATTATCTCCCTTATCCTGTGTCAGACCCCGAGTTATATCCGTACCCAGGTTCCCGGGCCCCTCTCCCTTCCCCCTGTGTATATTATATCCCTGATACTGTGTCAGACCCCGGGTTATACCCGTACCCAGGTTCCCGGGCCCCTCTCCCCTCCCCCTGTGTATATTATATCCCTTATCCTGTGTCAGACCCTGGGTTATACCCGTACCCAGGTTCCCGGGGCCCTCTCCCCTCCCCCTGTGTATATTATCTCCCTTATCCTGTGTCAGACCCCGAGTTATATCCGTACCCAGGTTCCCGGGCCCCTCTCCCCTCCCCCTGTGTATATTATATCCCTTATCCTGTGTCAGACCCCGGGTTATACCCGTACCCAGGTTCCCGGGGCCCTCTCCCCTCCCCCTGTGTATATTATCTCCCTTATCCTGTCAGACCCCGAGTTATACCCGTACCCAGGTTCCCGGGCCCCTCTCCCCTCCCCCTGTGTATATTATCTCCCTTATCCTGTGTCAGACCCCGAGTTATACCCGTACCCAGGTTCCCGGGCCACTCCCCGTCCCTGTGTATATTATATCCCTGATACTGTGTAGGATTTCGGATTATACTCGTACCCAGGTTCCCGGGCCCCTCTCCCCGTCCCCTGTGTATATTATATCCCTGATACTGTGTCAGACCCCGGATTATACTAATACCCAGGTTCCCGGGCCCCTCTCCCCTGTATATATTATAGCCCTGATACTGTGTCAGACCCCGAGTTATACCCGTACCCAGGTTCCCGGGCCCCTCTCCCCGCCCGCGCTCCCGCGGAGATAACAGGACAGGACACATAAGATGGCGCACAGTTGTCGGTGGCGGTTCCCCGCGCGGCCCGGGACCGGCCGGAGGTTGGGGGCCCGGCACAGGATGGCGGCCGTGCTGCAGCCCCGGGAGGAGGAGGAGGGAGAGAGTGGAGTCTCCCCCGGGGCGGGGGGCAGTGCGGTCCCCCCCGGGGTAGGGGGCGGTGGCAGTGGGTTCCCCCCCGGGGTAGGGGGCGGTGGGGTCCCCCCCGGGGGCAGCGCCTGGAGTTGGGGGGTCGGGCCCGGGTATGACGCAGCGCTGCAGGTCTCCGCCGCTATCGGGAGCAACTTGAGGAGATTCCGGGACGTGTCCGGGGGGAGCAGCGGAGAGGTGAGAGGGGGGGGGGGGGACAAGGGGGTGTGGGAGAGGGGGGACAAGGGGTGTGAGAGAGGGGGGCCAAGGGGGTGTGAGAGAGGGGGACAAGGGGGTGTGAGAGAGGGGGGCCAGGGGGGGGACAAGGGTGTGAGGGGGGACAAGGGTGTGAGGGGGGACAAGGAGGTGTGAGAGTTGGGGGACAAGGGGGTGTGAGAGTTGGGGGACAAGGGGGTGTGAGGGGACAAGGGGGTGTGAGGGGGACAACAAGGGGGCGTGAGGGGACAGGGGGGACTAGTGGGTGTGAGAGGGGACAAGGGGGTGTGAGAGGGGGGACAAGGGGGTGTGAGAGGGGGGACAAGGGGGTGTGAGAGGTGTGAGGGGACAAGGTGAGAGTTGAGGGACAAGGGGGTGTGAGAGTTGGGGGACAAGGGGGTGTGAGAGGTGTGAGGGGACAAGGTGAGAGTTGAGGGACAAGGGGGTGTGAGAGTTGGGGGACAAGGGGGTGTGAGAGTTGGGGGACAAGGGGGTGTGAGAGTTGGGGGACAAGGGGGAGTGAGAGTTGGGGGACAAGGGGGTGTGAGAGTTGGGGGACAAGGGGGTGTGAGAGTTGGGGGACAAGGGGGTGTGAGAGTTGGGGGACAAGGGGGTGTGAGAGTTGGGGGACAAGGGGGTGTGAGGGGGACAACAGGGGGCGTGAGAGGGGACAGGGGGGGACAAGTGGGTGTGAGGGGGGACAGGGGGGCCAAGGGTGTGTGTGAGGGGGCCAAGGGTGTGTGTGAGGGGGGCCAAGGGTGTGTGTGAGGGGGGCCAAGGGGGCCAAGGGTGTGTGTGAGGGGGGCCAAGGGGGTGTGTGAGGGGGGCCAAGGGGGTGTGTGAGGGGGGCCAAGGGGGTGTGAGAGTTGGGGTGTGTGTGGGAGGGGTGGGTGTGAGGGGGGGGACAAGGGAGTGTGAGAGGGGGGACAAGGGGGTGTGAGAGGGGGGACAAGGGGGTGTGAGAGGGGGGACAAGGGGGTGTGAGAGGGGGGACAAGGGGGTGTGAGAGGGGGGACAAGGGGGTGTGAGAGGTGTGAGGGGACAAGGTGAGAGTTGAGGGACAAGGGGTGTGAGAGTTGGGGGACAAGGGGGTGTGAGGGGGGGCAGGGGTGGGTGTGTTTGTGTGAGGGGGACAGGAGTGTGGATGTGTGTGGGGGGAGACGTGTGTGTGTGTGTGTGTGTGTGGGGGGGGGGGAGACTGGTGGTGCGTGTGTGTATGTGTGATGAGACACGTGGTGTGTGGGGGGGGACGGGTGTGTGGGGGGGGACGGGTGTGTGTGGGGACGGGGCGGGGGTGTGTGTGTGGGGGGGGGGACGGGTGTGTGTGTGTGGGGGGGGAGACGTGTGTGTGTGTGTGTGTGTGTGTGTGTGTGTGTGTGTGTGTGTGCGCGTGTGTGTGTGGGGGGGAGACGTGTGTGTGTGTGTGTGTGTGTGTGTGTGAAGACTGGGGTGTGTGTGTGTGTGTGTGGGGGGGGGGAGACTGGGGTGCGTGTGTGGGGGGAGACTGGGGTGCGTGTGTTTGTGGGGGGGGACGTGTGTGTGTGTGTGTGTGTGTGTGTGTGTGTGTGTGTGTGTGTGTGTGTGTGTGTGTGGGGGGGGGGAGACGTAGACGTGTGTGTGGGGGGGGGGACGGGGGTGTGTGTGGGGGGGACGGGTGTGTGTGTGGGGGGACGGGGGTGTGTGTGGGGGGGACGGGGGTGTGTGTGGGGGGGGACGGGGGTGTGTGTGGGGGGGGACGGGGGTGTGTGTGGGGGGGGACGGGGGTGTGTGTGGGGGGGGACGGGGGTGTGTGTGGGGGGGGACGGGGGTGTGTGTGGGGGGGGACGGGGGTGTGTGTGGGGGGGGACGGGGGTGTGTGTGGGGGGGGACGGGGGTGTGTGTGGGGGGGGACGGGGGTGTGTGTGGGGGGGGACGGGGGTGTGTGTGGGGGGGGACGGGGGTGTGTGGGGGGGGAGGGGTGTGTGGGGGGGAGGGGTGTGTGGGGGGGGAGGGGTGTGTGGGGGGGAGGGGTGTGTGGGGGGGAGGGGTGTGTGGGGGGGAGGGGTGTGTGGGGGGGAGGGGTGTGTGGGGGGGAGGGGTGTGTGGGGGGGGGACGGGGGTGTGTGGGGGGGGACGGGGGTGTGTGGGGGGGACGGGGGTGTGTGGGGGGGACGGGGGTGTGTGGGGGGGGACGGGTGTGTGGGGGGGAGGGGTGTGTGGGGGGGGACGGGTGTTGGAGGGGTGTGTGGGGAGGGTACGGGGGTGTGTGGGGGGGGACGGGGGTGTGTGGGGGGGGACGGGGGTGTGGGGGGGGTGTGGGGGGGGACGGGGGGGTGTGTGGGGACGGGTGTGTGTGTGGGGACGGGTGTGTGTGGGGGGGGGACGTGTGTGTGGAAGGGTGTGTGGGTGTGTGTGTGTGTGTGTGTGTGTGTGTGTGGGGGGGGGGACTGGGGTGTGTGTGGGGGGGGACTGGGGTGTGTGTGTGGGGGGGGGGACTGGGGTGTGTGTGTGGGGGGGGGACTGGGGTGTGTGTGGGGGGGGGACTGGGGTGTGTGTGGGGGGGGGACTGGGGTGTGTGTGGGGGGGGGACTGGGGTGTGTGTGGGGGGGGGACTGGGGTGTGTGTGGGGGACTGGGGTGGGGGACTGGTGTGTGTGTGTGTGTGTGTGTGTGTGTGTGTGTGTGTGTGTGTGTGTGTGTGTCAGGGGTGCGCGCGAGGGGGACAGGGAGGGGTGCATGTGTGAGGGGGACAGGGGTGTGAGCCCGTGTGTGAGGGGTACAGGGGTGTGCGCCCGTGTGTGAGGGGGACGGGTGGGTGCGCGTGTGTGAGGGGGACTAGGGGGTGTGTGTGGGACTAGGGGGTGTGGGGGGACGGGTAGTGCGCGAGGGGACAGGGGTTGTGCGCGTGTGTGAGGGGGACAGGGGTGTGCACGCGTGTGTGTGTGTGTGTTGGGGGGGACGTGTGGGGGGGGGAACGTGTGTGTGTGAGGGGGACTGGGGTGTGCGCGTGTGTGTGAGGAGGACTGGGGTGTGCGCATGTGTGAGAAGGACTGGGGTGTGTGCGCGTGTGTGAGGAGGACTGGGGTGTGCGCGCGCGTGTGTGTGAGGAGGACTGGGGTGTGCGCGTGTGTGAGGAGGACTGGGGTGTGTGCGCTCGCGCGCGTGTGTGAGGAGGACTGGGGTGTGTGTGCGCGCGCGTGTGAGGAGGACTGGGGTGTGCGCGCGCGTGTGAGGAGGACTGGGGTGTGCGCGCGCGTGTGAGGAGGACTGGGGTGTGTGCGCGCGTGTGAGGAGGACTGGGGTGTGTGCGCGCGTGTGAGGAGGACTGGGGTGTGTGCGCGCGTGTGTGAGGAGGACTGGGGTGTGCGCGCGCGTGTGTGAGTGGGACTGGGGTGTGTGCGCGCGTGTGTGAGGAGGACTGGGGTGTGAGCGTGTGTGAGGGGGACGGGTGTGTGTGAGGGGGACGTGGGGGGTGTGTGGGGGACGTACGTGTGTGACTGTGGGTGGGACATGTGTGTGGGGGGGGACGTGTGTGTGGGAGGTGCAGGGAGGGCTGATAGAGGGGTGTGAGGTACAGACATGGGAGAGTGTTAGGGGTAGGGAGGAGGGAATGGGGGGTGAAGTGCAGGGAGGGGCTGATAGAGGGTGTAAGGTGCAGACATGGGGGGTGAGGTGTGAGGTGGGGGGAGTGTGAGGTGCAGGGAGGAGGGAATGGTTGTGTGAGGTGCAGGGAGGGGTGTGAGGTGCAGACATGGGGTGACAGGGTGTGAGGTGGAGGGGGGGGCAGGGTGTGTGTGAAGTGCAGACATGGACTGGGTGAGAGGTTTAGGGAGAGCGGATAGGGGGGTGTGAGGTGCGGCCAGGGAGGAAGGGGGGGGCGGGGTGTGAGGTGTGACCAGGGAGGGGGGAACCTGAGTGTGAGGTGCAGGGAGAGGGGACATTTGTGGTGAGGTGCTGGGATGGATGAAGAGGTTCGAGTTGTTCGGAGATACAACGGGGGTTAGGGTGTGGAGGAGGATTGTAACGAGAGTACAGAGAATGGGTGTTAGGGAGGACACATGGGAATGTGACAGGGTGTGGGATAGAGGGACGGGGTATTCGGGGATGTCGGGGTGACAGGATGTGTGTGTGATGGAGGGGACGATGTGTTGGGGGGGGTGACAGACTGGGTGTGTGATGGAAGGACGATGTGTTGGGGGGGGTGACATAAATGGAACTTTTTCAGATTGAGCTAAAGTCGTGAGTGGAGTACCTCAGGGATCGGTACTGGGACCCCTGCTTTTTAACTTGTTTATTAATGACCTTGAGGTTGGGAGCGAGAGCAAAGTCTCCATCTTTGCTGATGATACTAAATTGTGTAAGGTAATAGAATCAGAGCAATTTCTCTTCAGAAGGACTTGGAGAGACTGGAAACTTAGGCAGGTAAATGGCAAATGAGGTTTAATACAGATAAATGTAAGGTTATGCATTTGGGATGCAAGAATAAAAAGGCGACTTACAAATTAAATGGAGATATATTGGGGGAATCCTTGATGGAGAAGGATTTAGGAGTGCTTGTAGACTGCAGGTTTAGCAATAGTGCCCAATGTCAGGCAGCAGCTGCAAAGGCAAACAAGATCTTATCTTGCATCAAACGGGCAATGGATGGAAGGGAAGTAAACATAATTATGCCCCTTTACAAAACCTTAGTAAGACCACACCTTGAATATGGAGTACAATTTTGGGCACCACTCCTAAGAAAAGACATTATGGAACTAGAGAGAGTGCAGAGAAACGACACCAAATTAATAAAGGGGATGGACAATCTAACTTATGAGGAGAGGCTATCTAAATTAGATTTATTTACATTAGAAAAGAGGCGTCTAAGAGGGGTTATGATAACTATATACAAATATATTCAGGACAATACAAGGAGCTTTCAAAAGAACTATTCATCCCATGGGCAGTACAAAGGACTCGGGCCATCCCTTAAGGTTGGAGGAAAGGAAATTTCACCAGCAACAAAGGAAAGGGTTCTTTACAGTAATGGCAGTTACAGTGTGAAATTCATTACCCATGGAGACTGATGGCAGATACAATAGATTTGTTCAAAAAAAGGTTGGACATCTTTTTAGATGGGAAAGGTATACAGGGATATACCAAATAAGTATACATGGGAAGGATGTTGATCCAGGGATTAATCTGATTGCCAATTCTTGGAGTCAGGAAGGAATTTATTTTTCCCCTTAATGGGGTTTGTGTTTGCCTTCCTCTGGATCAATAAGTAAGTATAGATATAGGATAAAGTATCTGTTGTCTAAATTTAGCATAGGTTGAACTTGATGGACGTACGAGTTTTTCAACCTCATCTACTATGTAACTATGTGACAGGCTGGGTGTGTGATGGAAGGACGATGTGTTGGGGGGGTGGGGGGTGACAGGCTGGGGGTGTGATGGAAGGACGATGTGTTGGGGGGGGGGGTGACAGGCTGGGGGTGTGATGGAAGGACGATGTGTTGGGGGGGGGGGGGGGGTGACAGGCTGTGTGTGTGATGGAAGGACGATGTGTTGGGGGGGTGACAGGCTGGGTGTGTGATGGAAGGACGATGTGTTGGGGAGGTGTGACAGGCTGGGTGTGTGATGGGCTGGGTGTGTGATGGAAGGACGATGTGTTGGGGGGGTGACAGGCTGTGTGTGTGATGGAAGGACGATGTGTTGGGGGGGGGGTGACAGGCTGGGTGTGTGATGGGCTGGGTGTGTGATGGAAGGACGATGTGTTGGGGGGGGTGACAGGCTGGGTGTGTGATGGGCTGGGTGTGTGATGGAAGGACGATGTGTTGGGGGGGGTGACAGGCTGTGTGTGTGATGGAAGGACGATGTGTTGGGGGGGGGGGTGACAGGCTGGGTGTGTGATGGGCTGGGTGTGTGATGGAAGGACGATGTGTTGGGGGGGTGACAGGCTGTGTGTGTGATGGAAGCACGATGTGTTGGGGGGGGTGTCAGGCTGGGTGTGTGATGGAAGGACGATGTGTTGGGGGGGGGGTGACAGGCTGGGTGTGTGATGGAAGGACGATGTGTTGGGGGGGTGACAGGCTGGATGTGTGATGGAAGGACGATGTGTTGGGGGGGGTGTCAGGCTGGATGTGTGATGGAAGGACGATGTGTTGGGGGGGGGGGGTGTCAGGCTGGATGTGTGATGGAAGGACGATGTGTTGGGGGGGGGGTGTCAGGCTGGATTTGTGATGGATGGACGATGTGTTAGGGGGGTGTCAGGCTCGATGTGTGATGGAAGGACGATGTGTTTGGGGGGGGTGTCGGGCTGGATGTGTGATGGAAGGACGATGTGTTGGGGGTGTGACAGGCTGGGTGTGCTGGAGGGACGGTGTGTTTTTTTTTGGGGGGGGGGATGTTTGGGGGTAACGGACAGGGTGTGGTGGGCTGGGTGCGATGGAGGGATGGGGTTTTGGGGGAAGAGTGTGTGTGTGTGTGTGTGTGTGTGTGTGTGTGTGTGTGTGTGACACACTTACACGCACATTTACCCACCCGCACGCTCATGCACACGTGAAATGTATTACTTAAGTAAAAAATTTTTCTTCTTCTGCCGTTTAAAATCGAACTCCGTATATAAACTCATGTAATTTCCCGAATACTTAAACGCCATTTTCATGGTTGCGTCCGTGCTCTCCACAGCCTGCACCCAAAATGTGACGGCCTAACGTCTAGTTTCGCAGGAGAAACAGTTATCTGTCCTTTGCAGCTCTTACCCAGGCAGGGTGTGGTTGGATTTCATTTGTCCAATCGCTATGGTGACAAATACCCATTGGTTACTCTTATGAATTGCACAGGGGGTATCTCGGGGACCTGTGTGTGGCCCCTCTCTCGGTGGGACGCACATGAGGTATCTCGGGGACCTGTGTGTGGCCCCTCTCTGGGACGCACAGGGGGTATCTCAGGGACCTGTGTGTGGCCCCTCTCTCTGGGACGCACAGGGGGTATCTCTGGGACCTGTGTGTGGCCCCTCTCTCTGGGACGCACAGGGGGTATCTCTGGGACCTGTGTGTGGCCCCTCTCTCTGGGACGCACAGGGTGTATCTCTGGGACCTGTGTGTGGCCCCTCTCTCTCTGGGACCTGTGTGTGGCCCCTCTCTCTCTGGGGCCTGTGGGTGGCCCCTCTCTCTGGGACCTGTGTGTGGCCCCTCTCTCTCTGGGACCTGTGGGTGGGTCCCTCTCTCTCTGGGACCTGTGGGTGGCCCCTCTCTCTCTGGGACCTGTGTGTGGCCCCTCTCTCTCTGGGACCTGTGTATGGCCCCTCTCTCTCTGGGATGCACAGGGGGTATCTCAGGAATGTTAGGTTTCTTTGAGGCTGACAGCCCAGGATCTGGCGATCGTCCCATACCGTCTAAACTACACGTGTCACTTTTAGTGGGCCATCCGTGATACCCCCCAAATTAAGCCCCCTCTGTAGATCAGCACAGATACAGGAAGGGCCTTGACCCGTCATAAACCCAATAGTATATTGTATTTTTAAGACAAACTGTAACCACAAAGCGCTGAAGCACCAGATGAAAACGCACACGCAATACTGTCTGTATAACATAAATGTGTAGCGAGGGGAGTATTGTGTAACTGATCACAGTTCCTAGTTATGTTGGGTGAGCTTTGATAAGAGGGGACGCTGCCTGGTTGAGTATTATGTGGCTGTTTTGGTATTAAATGCTCGATGTATACGGGTGGGTTTTGTGAGGGTGAGGGGGGATCTGTCCTAGTAAATAGTGTGTGTGTGTGTGGTTACGGGTGGGCTGTATGAGAAGGGGGCTGTATTCTGTGACTGCTGATGGAAGCTGGATGGTAGTAAACACAGGGGGTGTGTGAGGTGGGTGGGCTTGGCCAGTGTTTGCGAGGGGGAGGGGGAATGACTTGTTTTGGTGGCAGAAGAGCAGCTGGGTGGGAGAGATTTCAATAACCTCCCCTTCCCCCTCCTATTCTTCCCCCTCCTATTCTTCCCCCTCCTATTCTTCCCCCTCCTATTCTTCCCCCTCCTATTCTTCCCCCTCCTGCAGCACCTGGACACGGTAACCCTTTCACTGCCAGATAAGCCTGGGTGGGAGGGAGCCAAGGTTAAAATGAGGGGGTGATGGAATTAGGAGAAGAAATTGGAGGGGAGATGGGGAGGAACAGGAAAGCAGAGAAGCCATTGGCAGAGAGTAGGCTAGCGTCAGATGGGCGCAGGTAGTGTGGAAGGACCCCCCTCCTTATCTATGCTGTATCTTTCCTCCACTAACCCAGCAGGGCAAGCTGTGCCCCTCCCCGTGCCCCCCTCCCTCCCTCCCCCAGTAGGATAGCTGTGGGGTAGACTAGAGGATGGCAGGAGATGCGGAGAGAGTGCATGCCTTGTTATCTGATTTCGCATTCATCCTCCCACTTCCTCCTCCCTTGATACCCAAATGCAGCATCCTTTCTGAATCTGATTCCTTATCTGCCAATGTCTCGGTATCCAAAGAGGAGATTACACAAGCGCTCCTCAAATTAAAACTAAGCAGGCAATGTGGACCTGACTTACTACAATCTAGGTTCCTACGACTTGGTGCCCCAGCCATTGCCAAACCATTTGCTTCCATAGTAAACTCTATCCTGTCTGCAGGCCATATCCCTAAGACCTGGAAAACTGCCAGAGTTGTCCCAAACTTCAAAAGTGGGGACAAAACACTGTCCCAAACTACAGGCCAATCTCCCTTCTCCCATTCCTATCCAAAGTCATGGAAAAATGTGTCCACTCCCAATTAAGCGATTACTATACCAAGACAAATTTCCCTAGCCAATTCCAATCTGGCTTCCGCCCCAAACACTCCACGGTAACTACCCTGCTAAAAGTTTGCAATGAAATCCAGTGTGGAATGGAACGGGGACAACTCACTGGTGCAATATTCCTAGATTTTGCAAAGGCTTTTGATACTGTTGATCATGCTATCCTGCTTAACAAACTCAGAGCTCTGGAATAGGGAAGCATGCTTTAAACTGGTTTCAGTCCTACCTATCAGGTAGATCCCAACATGTGTCCATCTCAGGCTCTAACTCCAACCCCCTGGATATCACCTGTGGTGTCCCGCAAGGCTCTGTTCTAGGCCCCCTACTCTTCTCAGTGTTCATCAATGATCTTCCTACAGCTTGTAAGGGAGCTTCAATACACATGTATGCAGATGACACAATCCTATATGCACACAGCCATAGCCTCTCCGACCTTGAATACCTACTTCAATCTGACTTTTTGAGACTTGAAAATTGGATTTCCCAAAACAAACTGTTTCGAAACACTGACAAGACTGTAACAATGGTATTTGGGACCAAGGCTAAATTTTTTAAACTTTAAAAGCTCCAGAACAGAACTAACGCTAACACCACCCTAACTCCTGTTACTAGTTTTAAATACCTGGGCTTATGGTTTGACTCCAATTTAACATTTGGGTTGCACATTGATACCCTGACATCCAAAACCTATGCCAAACTAGGGGTAATTTACAGGAACAAATCCTCCCTAAGTCTCCTGGTCAGAAAGCGTATCGCACAGCAGATGCTAATGCCAATTATCGACTATGGAGACATAGTATATGGCTCGGCACCCCAAACCCACCTTAGCAAACTTGACACCCTCTACAATTCAATTTGCCGTTTTGTTCTCCAATGCAACTATAACACACATCACTGCGAAATGCTCAAAGAACTAGATTGGCCATCACTTGAGTCTAGGCGCAAAGTTCACCTTTCCTGTCTTACCTTCAAATTCTTTATGGGCAAGCTACCCAGCTACCTGAACAAGCTCCTCACCCCTACCACATGCAGCACCTATCATCTGAGATCAGACTTCAAAAGACTGTTCTTGGTCCCAAGACTCAACAAAGTATCCGGCCGCTCATCCTTCTCTTACCGTGCACCCCAAAACTGGAACAACCTACCAGAGACTCTCACAGCCACCACCAGTTTAAATTCTTTCAAAACTAAGGCTGTCTCACATTTTAATCTGGTCTGTAACTGTTATATACGCCTATAATATATATTATCTTTAACTGTGCATGCAATGTCTTGTATATACTGTATACCCTGTTCACTTATGTAACTATGTATTTGTAACCATGTATTATTTGTCATTATAACTCGGTGCCCAGGACGTACGTGAGAACGAGAGGTAACTCTCAATGTGTTACTTCCTGGTAACACATGTTATAAATAAATGTCTCGTCATCGTCTCTGACCCCCCCCCCCCATCCATAGTCTCCGCCTCCCCCCCCCCATCACGTGTACAGAGCTTTCCCAAACCTCACAGGTCTCTTCTTCACGCGTCCAGAGCTTTCCCAAACCTCACAGGTCTCTTCTTCACGCGTCCAGAGCTTTCCCAAACCTCACAGGTCTCTTCTTCACGCGTCCAGAGCTTTCCCAAACCTCACAGGTCTCTTCTTCACGCGTCCAGAGGCTTCCCAAACCTCACAGGTCTCTTCTTGCATACGCAGTCCAGAGGCTTCCCAAACCTCACAGGTCTCTTCTTCACGCGTCCAGAGCCTTCCCAAACCTCACAGGTCTCTTCTTCACGCGTCCAGAGCCTTCCCAAACCTCACAGGTCTCTTCTTCACGCGTCCAGAGCCTTCCCAAACCTCACAGGTCTCTTCTTCACGCGTCCCGAGCCTTCCCAAACCTCACAGGTCTCTTCTTCACGTGTCCCGAGCCTTCCCAAACCTCACAGGTCTCTGTATTTAGGAAATGATGATGGATGGTGCTGGCAGACTTTGAGCTGCAGGCCCCAGTAAGAGGAATTCCTCGGGTGTGCGTGTTTCTGCCTTCGGTCGCACGGCTGCGTCCTTAATATTGAACGGGTTAAGTCCAGTCTCTGGCGCTGTTCCCTCAGCGACACTCGTACATAGATAAGATTTTCCGTGCGTATCGCAGCTGACGGCGTTCCCGCGGCCTGCAGTGCCGCACCCCTCTGCCAAATACTGCCGTTCCTCCAGTTGCAAAGTCCATCAAACGCTTTCACTCCGCCGCAGTACTCACAGCAAGTGAGGGTAAGAAAGGGCTTTACTAATGAGCTCCTTGGCAGTGGGCAGCACAGGTTGGAAGTAGCTTATGTATACGTTGTGTATTTTTAACCCCGTCCTGCTCTGCGTAAGAGGTTCCACGTTCTGGGATATATAAAGTAGCGGAGTTTTTTAGGCCGTGCGTTCCATTTGATGGCGCTGACTGGGCTCTGCCGCTTTATATAGCGCGCGATGTAATAATATAACACAGAATGGTGGGAATAAGCGCTTCACACACACAACAACAGGAAAAGGAGTCCCCGAAGGGCTTACACTCTAATCCAGGAGTCTCAAGCAGGCTAGCTTTTATGGATATCCCTGCTTCAGCACAGCTGGCTCAGTCAAAGACTGGCCACTGATTGAGCCACCTGTGCTGAAGCAGGGATATCCATAAAACCTGACCTGTTTGTGGCCCTTGGGGGCGGAGTGTGAGACCCCTGATCTAATATCTCTTAACCTTTTAGCTGCCTGAAATAGTGATCTGCACTTACAGGGTTAAATGGCTGTGTTGTGAGCATGTTCCCTGCCCCCCTGTGTAAGATCTGTGACTACCTTCTGACATGGGGAGGGGGTGAGGAGCTGCCCCCTGTGTAAGATCTGTGACTACCTTCTGACATGGGGAGAGGGTGTGAGGAGCTGCCCCCCTGTGTAAGATCTGTGACAACCTCCTGACATGGGGAGGGGGTGAGGAGCTGCCCCCTGTGTAAGATCTGTGACTACCTTCTGACATGAGGAGGGGGGTGAGGAGCTGCCCCCTGTGTAAGATCTGTGACTACCTTCTGACATGGGGAGGGGGTGAGGAGCTGCCCCCTGTGTAAGATCTGTGACTACCTTCTGACATGGGGAGGGGGGTGAGGAGCTGCACCCCTGTGTAAGATCTGTGACTACCTTCTGACATGAGGAGGGGGGTGAGGAGCTGCACCCTGTGTAAGATCTGTGACTACCTTCTGACATGGGGAGGGGGTGAGGAGCTGCCCCCCTGTGTAAGATCTGTGACAACCTCCTGACATGGGGAGGGGGGTGAGGAGCTGCCCCCTGTGTAAGATCTGTGACTACCTTCTCACATGGGGAGGGGGTGAGGAGCTGCCCCTGTGTAAGATCTGTGACTACCTCCTGACATGAGGAGGGGGGTGAGGAGCTGCACCCCTGTGTAAGATCTGTGACTACCTTTTGACATGAGGAGGGGGTGAGGAGCTGCACCCCTGTGTAAGATCTGTGACTACCTCCTGACATGGGGAGGGGGTGAGGAGCTGCCCCCTGTGTAAGATCGGTGACTGCCTCCTGACATGAGGAAAGGGGGTGAGGAGCTGCCCCCCTGTGTAATATCTGTGACTGCCTCCTGACATGGGGAGGAGGGTGAGGAGCTGCCCCCCTGTGTAAGATCTGTGACTGCCTCCTGACATGGGGAGGGGGTGAGGAGCTGCCCCCCTGTGTAAGATCTGTGACTGCCTCCTGACATGGGGAGGGGGTGAGGAGCTGCCCCCCTGTGTAATATCTGTGACTGCCTCCTGACATGGGGAGGAGGGTGAGGAGCTGCCCCCCTGTGTAAGATCTGTGACTACCTCCTGACATGGGGAGGGGGTGAGGAGCTGCCCCCCTGTGTAAGATGTGTGACTGCCTCCTGACATGGGGAGGGGGGTGAGGAGCTGCCCCCTGTGTAAGATGTGTGACTGCCTCCTGACATGGGGAGAGGGTGAGGAGCTGCCCCCTGTGTAAGATCTGTGACTGCCTCCTGACATGGGGAGAGGGGTGAGGAGCTGCCCCCTGTGTAAGATCTGTGACTACCTTCTGACATGGGGAGGGGGTGAGGAGATGCCCCCCCTGTGTAAGATCTGTGACTGCCTCCTGACATGGGGAGGGGGTGAGGGGCTGCCCCCTGTGTAAGATCTGTGACTGCCTTCTGACATGGGGAGGGGGGTGAGGAGCTGCCCCCCTGTGTAAGATCTGTGACTACCTCCTGACATGGGGAGGGGGTGAGGAGATGCCCCCCTGTGTAAGATCTGTGACTACCTCCTGACATGGGGAGGGGGTGAGGAGCTGCCCCCTGTGTAAGATATGTGACTACCTTCTGACATGGGGAGGGGGTGAGGAGATGCACCCCTGTGTAAGATCTGTGACTACCTCCTGACATGGGGAGGGGGTGAGGAGATGCCCCCCTGTGTAAGATCTGTGACTGCCTTCTGACATGGGGAGGGGGGTGAGGAGCTGCCCCCCTGTGTAAGATCTGTGACTACCTCCTGACATGGGGAGGGGGTGAGGAGATGCCCCCCTGTGTAAGATCTGTGACTACCTCCTGACATGGGGAGGGGGTGAGGAGCTGCCCCCCTGTGTAAGATCTGTGACTACCTCCTGACATGGGGAGGGGGGTGAGGAGATGCCCCCCTGTGTAAGATCTGTGACTACCTCCTGACATGGGGAGGGGGTGAGGAGCTGCCCCCCTGTGTAAGATGTGTGACTACCTCCTGACATGGGGAGGGGGTGAGGAGCTGCCCCCCTGTGTAAGATCTGTGACTACCTCCTGACATGGGGAGGGGGTGAGGAGATGCCCCCCTGTGTAAGATCTGTGACTACCTCCTGACATGGGGAGGGGGGTGAGGAGCTGCCCCCCTGTGTAAGATCTGTGACTACCTCCTGACATGGGGAGGGGGTGAGGAGATGCCCCCCTGTGTAAGATCTGTGACTACCTCCTGACATGGGGAGGGGGTGAGGAGCTGCCCCCTGTGTAAGATCTGTGACTACCTCCTGACATGGGGAGGGGGTGAGGAGATGCCCCCCTGTGTAAGATCTGTGACTACCTCCTGACATGGGGAGAGGGTGAGGAGCTGCCCCCTGTGTAAGATCTGTGACTACCTCCTGACATGGGGAGGGGGTGAGGAGCTGCCCCCCTGTGTAAGATCTGTGACTACCTCCTGACATGGGGAGGGGGTGAGGAGCTGCCCCCTGTGTAAGATCTGTGACTACCTCCTGACATGGGGAGGGGGTGAGGAGCTGCACCCTGTGTAAGATCTGTGACTACCTCCTGACATGGGGAGGGGGTGAGGAGCTGCCCCCCTGTGTAATATCTGTGACTGCCTCCTGACATGGGGAGGGGGTGAGGAGATGCCCCCCTGTGTAAGATCTGTGACTACCTCCTGACATGGGGAGGGGGTGAGGAGATGCCCCCCTGAGACTGCGTAGCTGGGAGCACCTCATTTTCCCTGGATTGTGATGGGTCCAAATTTTCCGGAGATAGAGCCGGCATCGTATCTTATACTATATTAGTGAAAGCACTGTATGTTTGCCTGCCTGCCTGCATGCCTGCATGCATGCCTGCCTGCTGGATGTCCGGTGTCCCTAGCGGCAATCTCATTGGTCCCTTGGCCCGCCCGCCCCCGCACACCTCTCATTGGCCTCACACACTCACACCACCCCCTTGGCCCGCCCCCCACACCTCTCATTGGCCTGAGGCGGAGTGACGGGCCAAAGGTCCAAAAAAATAAATAAAACACACACACACACACACACACACACACACACACACACACACACACACACACACACACACACACACACACACACACACACACACACACACACACACACACACACACACACACACACACACACACACACACACACACACACACACACACACACACCTCTCTCCCCTCTCCAAATCACCTTTTCCCCCTCCCCAGCGGCATCACCTCTTCCCCCTCCCCAGCGGCATCACCTCTTCCCCCTCCCCAGCGGCATCACCTCTTCCCCCTCCCCAGCGGCATCACCTCTTCCCCCTCCCCAGCGGCATCACCTCTTCCCCCCTCCCCAGCGGCATCACCTCTTCCCCCCTCCCCGCTCCAAATCACCTCTCCCCGCTCCAAATCACCTCTCCCCGCTCCAAATCACCTCTCCCCGCTCCAAATCACCCCTCCCCGCTCCAAATCACCTCTCCCCGCTCCAAATCACCTCTCCCCGCTCCAAATCACCTCTCCCCGCTCCAAATCACCCCTCCCCGCTCCAAATCACCTCTCCCCGCTCCAAATCACCTCTCCCCGCTCCAAATCACCTCTCCCCGCTCCAAATCACCTCTCCCCGCTCCAAATCACCTCTCCCCGCTCCAAATCACCTCTCCCCGCTCCAAATCACCTCGCTTCCCGCAGCTGCCACGCGGCGCGTAAGATGGCGGACCCCCTTCCTCCCTCGCGGCGCCGAGTCACACGGTGGCGGCGCCCGGAAGTACAGGTAGGTGTCGCTCCCCACCTCCGGCGCCAAAGGGAACTGAGAAAGGGCGCATCAACTGAGGTGTGTGTGTGTGTGTGTGTGTGTGTGTGTGTGTGTGTGTGTGTGTGTGTGTGTGTGTGTGTGTGTGTGTGTGTGTCACTGTCCACTGCCCCCCCCCTCCTATCCACTGCCCCCCCCTCCTGTCCACTGCCCCCCCCTCCTGTCCACTGCGTCCCCCCTCCTGTCCACTGCGTCCCCCCTCCTGTCCACTGCGTCCCCCCTCCTGTCCCCCCTCCTGTCCACTGCCCCCCCCTCCTGTCCACTGCCCCCCCCCCTCCTGTCCACTGCCCCCCCTCCTCCTGTCCACTGCCCCCCCTCCTGTCCACTGCCGCCCCCTCCTGTCCACTGCCCCCCCTCCTGTCCACTGCCCCCCCTCCTGTCCACTGCCCCCCCCTCCTGTCCACTGCCCCCCCCTCCTGTCCACTGCCCCCTCCCTCCTGTCCACTGCCCCCCCCCTCCTGTCCACTGCCCCCCCCCTCCTGTCCACTGCCCCCCCCTCCTGTCCACTGCCCCCCCCTCCTGTCCACTGCCCCCCCCTCCTGTCCACTGCCCCCCCCCCTCCTGTCCACTGCCCCCCCCCCTCCTGTCCACTGCCCCCCCCCCTCCTGTCCACTGCAGGAAATGCAGGGGGAGGAATCCATGCCTTTGAGGCGCCCCCCCCCTCCCTTTGACGCCCCCCCCCTCCCTTTGACGCCCCCCCCCCCTCCCTTTGACGCCCCCCCCCCTCCCTTTGACGCCCCCCCCCCCTCCCTTTGACGCCCCCCCCCCTCCCTTTGACGCCCCCCCCCTCCCTTTGACGCCCCCCCCCCTCCCTTTGACGCCCCCCCCCTCCCTTTGACGCCCCCCCCCCCTCCCTTTGACGCCCCCCCCCTCCCTTTGACGCCCCCCCCTCCCTTTGACGCCCCCCCCCTCCCTTTGACGCCCCCCCCTCTCCCTTTGACGCCCCCCCCCTCTCCCTTTGACGCCCCCCCCCTCTCCCTTTGACGCCCCCCCTCCCTTTGACGCCCCCCCCCTCCCTTTGACGCCCCCCCTCCCTTTGACGCCCCCCCCCCTCCCTTTGACGCCCCCCCCCTCCCTTTGACGCCCCCCCCCTCCCTTTGACGCCCCCCCCCTCCCTTTGACGCCCCCCCCTCCCTTTGACGCCCCCCCCTCCCTTTGACGCCCCCCCCCCTCCCTTTGACGCCCCCCCCCTCCCTTTGACGCCCCCCCCCCCTCCCTTTGACGCCCCCCCCCCCTCCCTTTGACGCCCCCCCCCCTCCCTTTGACGCCCCCCCCCCTCCCTTTGACGCCCCCCCCCCTCCCTTTGACGCCCCCCCCCCTCCCTTTGACGCCCCCCCCCTCCCTTTGACGCCCCCCCCCTCCCTTTGACGCCCCCCCCCTCCCTTTGACGCCCCCCCCCCTCCCTTTGACGCCCCCCCCCTCCCTTTGACGCCCCCCCCCCTCCCTTTGACGCCCCCCCCCCTCCCTTTGACGCCCCCCCCTGCCTTTGACGCCCCCCCCTGCCTTTGACGCCCCGCGCGCACACACTGACTGACTGCCGCACGCACGCACACACTGACTGACGCGCACACAAAGCCTGACTGACGCACGCACACACTGACTGAGGCACACACTGACTGTGTGTGCGTCAGTCAGTCTGTGTGTGTTTGTGTTTCTGCCTCAGACTCACTGACGCGCGAGCAAACACACAGTGACTGACGCACACACGCTACATGAAGCTGTAAAGGAGGGAGGGAGGGGGGGGACTGGAACGGGAACATTACATCCCGGGCAACGCCGGGTCTCTCAGCTAGTAGTAACAATAAAACATGTGCGCGCTCTCTTTGCTAGCTGGGAAAGTGTGTGTGTGTGTGTGTGTGTGTGTGTGTGTGTGTGTGTGTGTGTGTGTGTGTGTGTGTGTGTGTGTGTGTGTGTGTGTGTGTGTGTGTGTGTGTGTGTGTGTGTGTGTGTGTGTGTGTGTGTGTGTGTGTGTTCGTGCTCTTTGCTAGCTGGGAATGTGTGAGCGTGTAGGCTCTGCTAGCTGTGTATGTGCGCTCTATGCTGTGTGTGTGTGGGCAGGCTATGTGCTAGCTGGGTGTGCGTGTGTGCGCGCGCAGGCTCTGCTAGGTGTGTGTGTGTGTGTGTGTGTGTGTGCGCGCTCTCTGTGTTAACTGGGGGTGTGTGTGTGTGTGCTCTATGTTAGCTGGGAATGTGTGCAGACTCTGTGCGCGTGCGTGTTCTGTGCTGGACGACTCTGTTATTGCTGATGCGGGGCTATAGTGCCATGCAGACCGGCCGCTGTACCTGCGCCGACTCCCCGGTTACCGGCCGCTGTACCTGCGCCGACTCCCGGGTTACCGGCCGCTGTACCTGCGCCGACTCCCCGGTTACCGGCCGCTGTACCTGCGCCGACTCCCCGGTTACCGGCCGCTGTACCTGCGCCGACTCCCCGGTTACCGGCCGCTGTACCTGCGCCGACTCCCGGGTTACCGGCCGCTGTACCTGCGCCGACTCCCGGGTTACCGGCCGCTGTACCTGCGCCGACTCCCGGGTTACCGGCCGCTGTACCTGCGCCGACTCCCGGGTTACCGGCCGCTGTACCTGCGCCGACTCCCGGGTTACCGGCCGCTGGACCTGCGCCGACTCCCGGGTTACCGGCCGCTGTACCTGCGCCGACTCCCGGGTTACCGGCCGCTGTACCTGCGCCGACTCCCGGGTTACCGGCCGCTGTACCTGCGCCGACTCCCGGGTTACCGGCCGCTGGACCTGCGCCGACTCCCGGGTTACCGGCCGCTGGACCTGCGCCGACTCCCGGGTTACCGGCCGCTGTACCTGCGCGCCGACTCCCGGGTTACCGGCCGCTGTACCTGCGCGCCGACTCCCGGGTTACCGGCCGCGCGGTATAATGATGCAGCGTATCTCTATACACTGATTATGATCACGCCGCGCGGTATAATGATGCAGCGTATCTCTATACACTGATTATGATCACGCTGCGCGGTATAATGATGCAGCGTATCTCTATACACTGATTATGATCACGCCGCGCGGTATAATGATGCAGCGTATCTCTATACACTGATTATGATCACGCCGCGCGGTATAATGATGCAGCGTATCTCTATACACTGATTATGATCACGCCGCGCGGTATAATGATGCAGCGTATCTCTATACACTGATTATGATCACGCCGCGCGGTATAATGATGCAGCGTATCTCTATACACTGATTATGATCACGCCGCGCGGTATAATGATGCAGCGTATCTCTATACACTGATTATGATCAGGCCGCGCGGTATAATGATGCAGCGTATCTCTATACACTGATTATGATCACGCCGCGCGGTATAATGATGCAGCGTATCTCTATACACTGATTATGATCACGCCGCGCGGTATAATGATGCAGCGTATCTCTATACACTGATTATGATCAGGCCGCGCTGCATACGGATGTACACGAGTTGCAGGAGACGCAACTTCCTCCCTCACCCATTGAAGGGAGAGAGCAGCAGCAGCAGCAGCAGCAGCAGGAGGTTGTTCTGCACGCAGCCGGACTCAGCCTGGCTCAGACTGGTCAGGGAGAGGACTACTGCTTCAATTCATCCGCTGCGAAACCCTCCCCCCGGGACTTATTCAGGGGAATCCATTAACTCAGACTGCAGTCCCAGCTATAACCTCCGGTTCAGCACGACGCCTTATTCTAGCACTTCACTGGTCTGAGTAATGTCAGTGCAGCCACCTCTGGGGGGAATCCTGAATAGTTCTTTTCGTACCCGCGCGGTGACCGCCGTGTTCCAGGGCCGCATGGCGACGTACACGGGGGTTGCGTTGAAGTGAACGCGCTTAGTCGCTCAAGCTGAGTTGTTTTTTGCTTTGCAAATTTGAAGTTAAATGCCCCAAGCCTGCGCCGCACAGATATCCGACCACAGGGAGTGTACGTCTCGCAGCCCAGGGCAGGGGGGCAACTCCACTCCTCAAAAGCCCACCAACGGGTCAGGTTTTCAGGATATCCCTGCTTCAGCACAGGATGTGCAGTGGTCTGATTGAGCCTTAACCTGACCTGTTGGTGGCCCTTGGCATAGAGGGTCGTTTAATCTAGTTGGGAAAAAAATAAATAAATATATATATATATATATATATATATATATATATATATACACATATACACATATACACATATACACATATACACATATACACATATACACATATACACATATACACATATACACATATACACATATACACACACACACACACACTCTACTTTTAAGATTTGATCTTCCTTATGTAGCCGTTTTACTATTATTGGGTCTTGGGAAATAATACTGAATGTTGCTTTTCTCCGGGAACACTGAATTTCAGCAGATTAGCGCCTTCTGTATGTCTGGTTACTAAAGGTTTCTTCGTAATGACTTTACCCCACAGCTTTCGTTTACTGTGATTTATTTATTTAACTTAAAGACGCCCCCTGGCGCTCTGCCCGACGGGCCCCTGGCGCTCTGCCCGACGGGCCCCCTGGCGCTCTGCCCGACGGGCCCCCTGGCGCTCTGCCCGACGGGCCCTCTGGCGCTCTGCCCGACGGGCCCCCTGGCGCTCTGCCCGACGGGCCCCCTGGCGCTCTGCCCGACGGGCCCCCTGGCGCTCTGCCCGACGGGCCCCCCTGGCGCTCTGCCCGACGGGCCCCCTGGCGCTCTGCCCGACGGGCCCCCTGGCGCTCTTCCCGATGGGCCCCCTGGCGCTTTGCCCGACGGGCCCCTGGCGCTCTATGCGCGGCCCCTTGACGCTCTGCCCGACGGGCCCCCTGGCGCTTTGCCCGAGGGGCCCCTGGCGCTCTATGCGCGGCCCTTTGACGCTCTGCCCGACGGGCCCCTGACGCTATATGCACGGCCCCCTGACGCTCTGCCCGATGGGCCCCTGACGCTTTGCCCGACGGGCCCCCTGGCGCTTTGCCCGACGAGCCCCTGGCGCTCTATGCGCGGCCCCTTGACGCTCTGCCCAACGGGCCCCTGACGCTATATGCACGACCCCCTGACACTCTGCCCGATGGGCCCCTGACGCTCTGCAGTGCGCGGCCCCCTGACACTTGTTCGGCTCTCTCTCTCGCTCTCTCTCTGACCCCGTCTGCTGGGAGAGCATGGAGATGCTCAGCGTCACTATATATTGTTGCATGTGCATTGTAAGGGGTCAGTGAAGTGTCCTCCCCTTCCACAGGTGTCTCCTTTTGCTGGTGTCAGTGGTCAGATTGCTTCCTGCAGGAAACCCACACAGGAAACATAAAAGGCGCTGTCTGCCGCCCGCGCTGCGACCTTCCCCTTCTCACCGAGCGCGCCCTTTCCCATGGTAACCAAACTCCTGCAGTGCTGAGGCATGTCTGGTGCAGTGGAAGTGGCTGTTTAATACTCACGTATGCCCTGGGCACAGAGTTATAACGTGTTACAGGCAGTAATACATTGAGAGATACCTCTCGTTCTCACGTATGTCCTGGGCACAGAGTTATAACGTGTTACAGGAAGTAATACATTGAGAGATACCTCTCGTTCTCACGCATGTCCTGGGCACAGAGTTATAACGTGTTACAGGAAGTAATACATTGAGAGATACCTCTCGTTCTCACGTATGCCCTGGGCACAGAGTTATAACGTGTTACAGGCAGTAATACATTGAGAGATACCTCTCGTTCTCACGTATGTCCTGGGCACAGAGTTATAACGTGTTACAGGAAGTAATACATTGAGAGATACCTCTCGTTCTCACGTATGTCCTGGGCACAGAGTTATAACGTGTTACAGGAAGTAATACATTGAGAGATACCTCTCGTTCTCACGTATGTCCTGGGCACAGAGTTATAACGTGTTACAGGAAGTAATACATTGAGAGATACCTCTCGTTCTCACGTATGTCCTGGGCACAGAGTTATAACGTGTTACAGGAAGTAATACATTGAGAGATACCTCTCGTTCTCACGTATGTCCTGGGCACAGAGTTATAACGTGTTACAGGAAGTAATACATTGAGAGATACCTCTCGTTCTCACGTATGTCCTGGGCACAGAGTTATAACGTGTTACAGGAAGTAATACATTGAGAGATACCTCTCGTTCTCACGCATGCCCTGGGCACAGAGTTATAACGTGTTACAGGCAGTAATACATTGAGAGGTACCTCTCGTTCTCACGTATGTCCTGGGCACAGAGTTATAACGTGTTACAGGCAGTAATACATTGAGAGATACCTCTCGTTTCCACGCATGTCCTGGGCACAGAGTTATAACGTGTTACAGGAAGTAATACATTGAGAGATACCTCTCGTTTCCACGCATGTCCTGGGCACAGAGTTATAACGTGTTACCAGGAAGTGACACATTGAGAGATACCTCTCGTTCTCACGTATGTCCTGGGCACAGAGTTATAACGTGTTACAGGCAGTAATACATTGAGAGATACCTCTCGTTCTCACGTATGCCCTGGGCACAGAGTTATAACGTGTTACAGGAAGTAATACATTGAGAGATACCTCTCGTTCTCACGTATGTCCTGGGCACAGAGTTATAACGTGTTACAGGCAGTAATACATTGAGAGATACCTCTCGTTCTCACGTATGTCCTGGGCACAGAGTTATAACGTGTTACAGGCAGTAATACATTGAGAGGTACCTCTCGTTCTCACGTATGTCCTGCGCACAGAGTTATAACGTGTTACAGGAAGTAATACATTGAGAGATACCTCTCGTTCTCACGTATGCCCTGGGCACAGAGTTATAACGTGTTACAGGCAGTAATACATTGAGAGGTACCTCTCGTTCTCACGTATGTCCTGGGCACAGAGTTATAACGTGTTACAGGAAGTAATACATTGAGAGATACCTCTCGTTCTCACGTATGTCCTGGGCACAGAGTTATAACGTGTTACAGGCAGTAATACATTGAGAGATACCTCTCGTTCTCACGTATGTCCTGCGCACAGAGTTATAACGTGTTACAGGAAGTAATACATTGAGAGATACCTCTCGTTCTCACGTATGTCCTGGGCACAGAGTTATAACGTGTTACAGGCAGTAATACATTGAGAGGTACCTCTCGTTCTCACGTATGTCCTGCGCACAGAGTTATAACGTGTTACAGGAAGTAATACATTGAGAGATACCTCTCGTTCTCACGTATGTCCTGGGCACAGAGTTATAACGTGTTACAGGCAGTAATACATTGAGAGATACCTCTCGTTCTCACGTATGTCCTGGGCACAGAGTTATAACGTGTTACAGGAAGTAATACATTGAGAGATACCTCTCGTTCTCACGTATGTCCTGGGCACAGAGTTATAACGTGTTACAGGAAGTAATACATTGAGAGATACCTCTCGTTCTCACGTATGTCCTGGGCACAGAGTTATAACGTGTTACAGGCAGTAATACATTGAGAGGTACCTCTCGTTCTCACGTATGTCCTGGGCACAGAGTTATAACGTGTTACAGGAAGTAATACATTGAGAGATACCTCTCGTTCTCACGTATGTCCTGGGCACAGAGTTATAACGTGTTACAGGCAGTAATACATTGAGAGATACCTCTCGTTCTCACGTATGTCCTGGGCACAGAGTTATAACGTGTTACAGGCAGTAATACATTGAGAGGTACCTCTCGTTCTCACGTATGTCCTGGGCACAGAGTTATAACGTGTTACAGGAAGTAATACATTGAGAGATACCTCTCGTTCTCACGTATGTCCTGGGCACAGAGTTATAACGTGTTACAGGCAGTAATACATTGAGAGATACCTCTCGTTCTCACGTATGTCCTGGGCACAGAGTTATAACGTGTTACAGGAAGTAATACATTGAGAGATACCTCTCGTTCTCACGTATGTCCTGGGCACAGAGTTATAACGTGTTACAGGAAGTAATACATTGAGAGATACCTCTCGTTCTCACGTATGTCCTGGGCACAGAGTTATAACGTGTTACAGGAAGTAATACATTGAGAGATACCTCTCGTTCTCACGTATGTCCTGGGCACAGAGTTATAACGTGTTACAGGCAGTAATACATTGAGAGGTACCTCTCGTTCTCACGTATGTCCTGGGCACAGAGTTATAACGTGTTACAGGAAGTAATACTTTGAGAGATACCTCTCGTTCTCACGTATGTCCTGGGCACAGAGTTATAACGTGTTACAGGCAGTAATACATTGAGAGATACCTCTCGTTCTCACGTATGTCCTGGGCACAGAGTTATAACGTGTTACAGGCAGTAATACATTGAGAGATACCTCTCGTTCTCACGTATGTCCTGGGCACAGAGTTATAACGTGTTACAGGAAGTAATACATTGAGAGATACCTCTCGTTCTCACGTATGTCCTGGGCACAGAGTTATAACGTGTTACAGGCAGTAATACATTGAGAGATACCTCTCGTTCTCACGTATGTCCTGGGCACAGAGTTATAACGTGTTACAGGAAGTAATACATTGAGAGATACCTCTCGTTCTCACGTATGTCCTGGGCACAGAGTTATAACGTGTTACAGGAAGTAATACATTGAGAGATACCTCTCGTTCTCACGTATGCCCTGGGCACAGAGTTATAACGTGTTACAGGCAGTAATACATTGAGAGATACCTCTCGTTCTCACGTATGTCCTGGGCACAGAGTTATAACGTGTTACAGGCAGTAATACATTGAGAGATACCTCTCGTTCTCACGTATGTCCTGGGCACAGAGTTATAACGTGTTACAGGCAGTAATACATTGAGAGGTACCTCTCGTTCTCACGTATGTCCTGGGCACAGAGTTATAACGTGTTACAGGAAGTAATACATTGAGAGATACCTCTCGTTCTCACGTATGTCCTGGGCACAGAGTTATAACGTGTTACAGGCAGTAATACATTGAGAGATACCTCTCGTTCTCACGTATGTCCTGGGCACAGAGTTATAACGTGTTACAGGAAGTAATACATTGAGAGATACCTCTCGTTCTCACGTATGTCCTGGGCACAGAGTTATAACGTGTTACAGGAAGTAATACATTGAGAGATACCTCTCGTTCTCACGTATGTCCTGGGCACAGAGTTATAACGTGTTACAGGCAGTAATACATTGAGAGATACCTCTCGTTCTCACGTATGTCCTGGGGACAGAGTTATAACGTGTTACAGGAAGTAATACATTGAGAGATACCTCTCGTTCTCACGTATGCCCTGGGCACAGAGTTATAACGTGTTACAGGAAGTAATACATTGAGAGATACCTCTCGTTCTCACGTATGCCCTGGGCACAGAGTTATAACGTGTTACAGGAAGTAATACATTGAGATACCTCTCGTTCTCACGTATGTCCTGGGCACAGAGTTATAACGTGTTACAGGCAGTAATACATTGAGAGATACCTCTCGTTCTCACGTATGTCCTGGGCACAGAGTTATAACGTGTTACAGGAAGTAATACATTGAGAGATACCTCTCGTTCTCACGTATGTCCTGGGCACAGAGTTATAACGTGTTACAGGAAGTAATACATTGAGAGATACCTCTCGTTCTCACGTATGTCCTGGGCACAGAGTTATAACGTGTTACAGGAAGTAATACATTGAGAGATACCTCTCGTTCTCACGTATGTCCTGGGCACAGAGTTATAACGTGTTACAGGAAGTAATACATTGAGAGATACCTCTCGTTCTCACGTATGTCCTGGGCACAGAGTTATAACGTGTTACAGGAAGTAATACATTGAGAGATACCTCTCGTTCTCACGTATGTCCTGGGCACAGAGTTATAACGTGTTACAGGAAGTAATACATTGAGAGATACCTCTCGTTCTCACGTATGTCCTGGGCACAGAGTTATAACGTGTTACAGGAAGTAATACATTGAGAGATACCTCTCGTTTTCACGTATGTCCTGGGCACAGAGTTATAACGTGTTACAGGCAGTAATACATTGAGAGATACCTCTCGTTCTCACGTATGTCCTGGGCACAGAGTTATAACGTGTTACAGGAAGTAATACATTGAGAGATACCTCTCGTTCTCGCGTATGTCCTGGGCACAGAGTTATAATGTGTTACAGGCAGTAATACATTGAGAGATACCTCTCGTTCTCACGCATGCCCTGGGCACAGAGTTATAACGTGTTACAGGCAGTAATACATTGAGAGATACCTCTCGTTCTCACGTATGCCCTGGGCACAGAGTTATAACGTGTTACAGGCAGTAATACATTGAGAGATACCTCTCGTTCTCACGTATGTCCTGGGCACAGAGTTATAACGTGTTACAGGAAGTAATACATTGAGAGATACCTCTCGTTCTCACGTATGTCCTGGGCACAGAGTTATAACGTGTTACCAGGAAGTGACACATTGAGAGATACCTCTCGTTCTCACGTATGTCCTGGGCACAGAGTTATAACGTGTTACCAGGAAGTGACACATTGAGAGATACCTCTCGTTCTCACGTATGTCCTGGGCACAGAGTTATAACGTGTTACCAGGAAGTGACACATTGAGAGATACCTCTCGTTCTCACGTATGTCCTGGGCACAGAGTTATAACGTGTTACAGGAAGTAATACATTGAGAGATACCTCTCGTTCTCACGTATGTCCTGGGCACAGAGTTATAACGTGTTACCAGGAAGTGACACATTGAGAGATACCTCTCGTTCTCACGTATGTCCTGGGCACAGAGTTATAACGTGTTACAGGAAGTAATACATTGAGAGATACCTCTCGTTCTCACGTATGTCCTGGGCACAGAGTTATAACGTGTTACAGGAAGTAATACATTGAGAGATACCTCTCGTTCTCACGTATGTCCTGGGCACAGAGTTATAACGTGTTACAGGAAGTAATACATTGAGAGATACCTCTCGTTCTCACGTATGTCCTGGGCACAGAGTTATAACGTGTTACAGGAAGTAATACATTGAGAGATACCTCTCGTTCTCACGTATGTCCTGGGCACAGAGTTATAACGTGTTACAGGAAGTAATACATTGAGAGATACCTCTCGTTCTCACGTATGTCCTGGGCACAGAGTTATAACGTGTTACAGGAAGTAATACATTGAGAGATACCTCTCGTTCTCACGTATGTCCTGGGCACAGAGTTATAACGTGTTACAGGAAGTAATACATTGAGAGATACCTCTCGTTCTCACGTATGTCCTGGGCACAGAGTTATAACGTGTTACAGGAAGTAATACATTGAGAGATACCTCTCGTTCTCACGTATGTCCTGGGCACAGAGTTATAACGTGTTACAGGAAGTAATACATTGAGAGATACCTCTCGTTCTCACGTATGTCCTGGGCACAGAGTTATAACGTGTTACAGGAAGTAATACATTGAGAGATACCTCTCGTTCTCACGTATGTCCTGGGCACAGAGTTATAACGTGTTACAGGAAGTAATACATTGAGAGATACCTCTCGTTCTCACGTATGTCCTGGGCACAGAGTTATAAAAAATACTTGGTTACGATAAAAGAACAGTGGCAGCTTGTGGCTTCTTGTGGCTAGCAGCTGGTGACTCGCAGGCAGTGGTCAGTACGAAAGGGTACCACTACTTTATGTCTGTGTGTGTCGCTGTGTGTGTCGCTGTGTGTGTGTCACCCAGTAACAAGCCGGCCCCAGGGAATGGGAAGAGACTTGTGAGGTCTTTGTACCGGTGTGAAACCGCAAGAACTCCCATAGGAGTTTAGTCCCGCATCTGCCCGTATCTTGTGTGTAAGTGGCTTACACACACGGCTCGCAGAAAGTGTAAGTGGCTTACACACACGGCTCGCAGAAAGTGTAAGTGGCTTACACACACGACTCGCTGAAAGTGTAAGTGGCTTACACACACGGCTCGCAGAAAGTGTAAGTGGCTTACACACACGGCCCGCAGAAAGTGTAAGTGGCTTACACACACGGCTCGCAGAAAGTGTAAGTGGCTTACGCACACGGCCCGCAGAAAGTGTAAGTGGCTTACACACACGGCTCGCAGAAAGTGTAAGTGGCTTACACACACGTCTCGCAGAAAGTGTAAGTGGCTTACACACACGGCTCGCAGAAAGTGTAAGTGGCTTACGCACACGGCCCGCAGAAAGTGTAAGTGGCTTACACACACGGCTCGCAGAAAGTGTAAGTGGCTTACACACACGGCTCGCAGAAAGTGTAAGTGGCTTACGCCCGTGCGTGGCTTGCAGAAAGTGTAAGTGGCTTACGCAGACACGTGGTTTGCAAAAAGTGGGGTTAATATATATTGCTGCAGAACAGGGCCTTCCATGCTGATCTCTGTGCCGCTCTACAACATGGCACCCTGTGTGTGTGTGTGTGTGTGTGTGTGTGTCTTGCTTGCTCAGGCAGTGCACGCGTGTGCTGTACAATGTGCGGGGAATACACAGAGCAGGGTGCCAGAGCTTGGTATAAACATCACATGAAGGGAATTCCCGGGGACCTGACGCACGGAGCAGGGAGAAGCAGCGTGTAACACGTTATGTAACCACTGGCTTACCTCCAGATTCTCTGTTATCTAACTACCTAAGGCAGTGCTCGTGCTGCAAGGGAGCATCGCTGCGTCTGTGTTATCACTAGCACACTATCGCTGCTTCTGTGTTATCACTAGCACACTATCGCTGCTTCTGTGTTATCACTAGCACACTATCGCTGCTTCTGTGTTATCACTAGCGCACTATCTCTCGCCTGCCCACCCTTTTGTGCTATGATTGATACATTACACAAGTATTGAGGCAGTTTGCACCCACAGCCCACTTGGGTTGTGCCACTGTTTGGAAAGGGCCCTGATTGTACTGTATTTTATATAGAGGTGTATACCAAAGGGAAGTTTGGGGCACTGAAGGAATAAAAGTATTTATGGGCCTTGGGCTATTTATTTATTTATTTATCAAATATTTCACCAGGAAGTAATACATTGAGAATTACCTCTCGTTTTCAAGTATGTCCTGGGCACAGAGTAAAACAAATACATGGTTACAAATACAGTTTCATAAATGAACAGGGTATACATTATATACAAGACATTGCGTGCACAGTTAGAGAAAATATATATTATGGGCGAATGAAACAGTTACAGACCAGGTTAAAATGTGAGACAGCCTTAGATTTGAAAGAACTTAAACTGGTGGTGGATATGAGAGTCTCCGGCAGACTGTTCCAGTTTTGGGGTGAATTAGCTGGACCAGGATTCTCTGACCAGTCCAACAACAGATACAACGTCCACGAAGCCACACCACTCGCCGAATACTCGTTATACATTTAATGCATCCAGTACTACAAGGGTTAAAGTGTGTGATACGTGTATATATTATGACAGTCATAGACTGTATATATTAGTAGGAAGTTGCATTATGCTTTCTTTCCAGTATGCAACGAGTTAACTCCACTCGTTAGGCAGGCCACAGGTGATCCTAATTAAGTGAGCTTACCTGCTTTTAAAAAGGGGAAGAGGAAATGCCTCTGGGGAGACACAGACAGGATAGGCTTAACTTTGTTTAGTTTCCCTAAAGGGGATAGGCTGTTGTTTTAGGTTTTGTTTTATGCAAAGGGACAGAGCATCCATTGTTTTGTTAGGCTGGGGCCACGGTGCCTGCGCGGAGCCTGGGAAGTGACCCGCGTGAAGCGGACCGCTCACGTAACCAGCCTGTCCCGGCAAGAAATAATTTTCAACTGATTTCTTGCGCAACGCGTGCCCCCTCCCGCATGGACGCACGGTCTGCGGCACCATGGCCCCAGCCTTATATTTATGGACAAATAAAACCGCCAGTATATTATTTCATTAGAAGAACTGTGTTGCTTCCTCCACCAACCACGGTCATCAGCGCGTGTGACCTCTCCCTGCACCTCCCACTCTTCCAAGCTTCCTCCACCAACCACGGTCATCAGCGCGTGTGACCTCTCCCTGCACCTCCCACTCTTCCAAGCTTCCTCCACCAACCACGGTCATCAGCGCGTGTGACCTCTCCCTGCACCTCCCACTCTTCCAAGCTTCCTCCACCAACCACGGTCATCAGCGCGTGTGACCTCTCCCTGCACCTCCCACTCTTCCAAGCTTCCTCCACCAACCACGGTCATCAGCGCGTGTGACCTCTCCCTGCACCTCCCACTCTTCCAAGCTTCCTCCACTAACCCCGGTCATCAGCGCGTGTGACCTCTCCCTGCACCTCCCACTCTTCCAAGCTTCCTCCACTAACCCCGGTCATCAGCGCGTGTGACCTCTCCCTGCACCTCCCACTCTTCCAAATGGAGACTGCTCTGGGATGTACATACACCTGGCTGGCTCCCGGCACACGTGGTTATGGGGAGTGTTATAGGAGACACCACCGATATACAGCATGCTGCCGCGCGAGAGCGGTTAGGTTGGAATTAGTGATCCCGCTCGCGTGACTGGC
Organism: Ascaphus truei; assembly: GCF_040206685.1. Lineage (NCBI taxonomy): Eukaryota > Metazoa > Chordata > Amphibia > Anura > Ascaphidae > Ascaphus > Ascaphus truei. The sequence continues at coordinate 48,646,275 of NC_134488.1, read as the reverse complement.
AGAGCGCGGGGGCAGCGCGCGGGGGCAGAGCGCGCGGGGGCAGAGCGCGCGGGGGCAGAGCGCGAGGGGGCAGAGCGCGATGGCGCCGCCATAATTTCAAAAGACAACATTTTTTTTCTGTCTTCAAATTGGAAGCAGAAGTCGGGGTACTTTGGTTATGAATAGACAAGTAATACTCTTCACCCTGTACATCACGGTATATGCCGTTATACACCGTTACATAATCAGCCTCTGATATCTTTGGGACTGTGAGGAACGTTGGGCTTGTACTTGGTACTGCTTTTTATTACGGCATACACAATCTGACCCGCTTCCCTCCTTCCTGTGTGGGGGTAGTGTATCGCCGCCGGGGGGGGTGTATCGCCGCGGGGGGAGGGGGGTGGACCCCGCTTTGTATCGCTGTGTATCGCTGCTTCTGTTCCGTGCAATGTGAGAAGGAGAAGTCTGCAGGAAAGAGAGACATTATCATTAGATAAGCGACGACAAGTAACCTCGTCACTGCCAGAGTGGTCAGGAGTGCATCGCAAAGCAATGTGCCGCACAGAGGCATTATGTATCTCTCTGACCATGTACATAGCACTGTGTTGGGAGCAGTACACTGGCCATGCAGTGCTATGCTAACTACCAGATGGGCCTTGAAGACCAGGCGAGAGAGGGACAGTCCCACGGGAAGGGCCCCCGTGCGAGAGAGGGACAGTCCCACGGGAAGGGCCCCAGTGCGAGAGAGGGACAGTCCCACGGGAAGGGCCCCCGTGCGAGAGAGGGACAGTCCCACGGGAAGGGCCCCCGTGCGAGAGAGGAACAGTCCCACGGGAAGAGCCCCCCGTGCGAGCGAGGGACAGTCCCACGGGAAGGGCCCCTGTGCGAGAGAGGGACAGTCCCACAGGAAGGGCCCCAGTGCGAGAGAGGGACAGTCCCACGGGAAGGGCCCCCGTGCGAGAGAGGGACAGTCCCACGGGAAGGGCCCCCGTGCGAGAGAGGGACAGTCCCACGGGAAGGGCCCCCGTGCGAGAGAGGAACAGTCC